>NC_051160.1:69956962-69984566 GCF_013339745.2 Dermacentor silvarum | reverse complement strand
TTTCCATAGTTTCACATTCTCGCTCTGTAATGGGAAAGGAGTTGTCTGGCGTCGCAGAGAATTTTTCGGCCGACTGGACATATAAAGGGAGCTTTTTTTAGTGGAACACTGTTTTTTTATTTCCTGTGGCAGATAGCAGAATTATAATTCTTTATCGAAACTGCTCGATGAGGGGACCATTACTTTTTGCAGAAATCAATATGCCTGATTGAATAAAAAACTTAATTAAGCTAATTAGCGTTTCAGTTATTTAGTAAATGGCACATGTATGGCATAAGAATTGTAGTTAGTGAGTTCGCCAGGCGTATCCACATTGTACGAATTTTGTGGATTACGCCAGCTTCGAGATAATATTTTCCATATGAACGACGAAATGCTTAAAACAGTGTTTTCTTTAAAATGTGGCTGGAACGCCAATGCATTTCGTTGGACGCTTTGAAAATGATTATCTCGAAACTGGGGCAGTCCTGAGAATTCGTTCCAAGTGGATAATCCATGCGAACTCGTCGACTATAGTTGACAACCTAAATATGTGCCGTGATGTAATTAGCTAAAAGGTAATTAGCGTAACTATGGTATTTATTCAGATAAGCATATGGAGTTCTCGCTGAAGTAATGGCCACCTTACTGTGCAATTGGAAGTAAGAGAACAGTAAGAACAACCGTCCACTGAGTCGGCTGTTCTGTTGTGCTCGTCTTCGTCTTTGACGCACACACAGCGCCAGCGCCCGAGCTTCGCTGCCGCTCTTTGTAATTACAGTATGCATATATATATATATATATATGCATACTGAGCGCCGTTGCCGAGCAAAAGCTCTGGACTCTGGACCCACTAGCTTCTCTCTTCGCTACAATATACATATATATGTATATATATATATATATATATATATATATATATATATTAGAGCGAAGAGAGAAGCTAGTGGGTCCAGAGCTTTTGCTCGGCAACGGCGCTCGTGCTTGAAAGCCGTGTCTCGGTTTGACTGTCGCCGCTGCGCTGCTCCTAACTCTAATACAGCCCTTTACAATATACATATATATATATATATATATATATATATATATATATATATATATATAATATTATCACATCATCGCTGTAGCGCCGACATCGTCGAGCCATATTCATTAGACAGTCGTCGTCATGTGATTGTCCTCATGCTGTCGTCGTTTACGTCATTATTTCGAAATCATGCTATCATTGTGGCATATACTTTTATCACTGACCTCCTAAGCTCTTCGTCATTCCATTGACATCATTCTGTCTTCGCCACTCTTCGCCGCTGCGCCATCGTCATATATATATAGAGTTGCCATAATGCTGCCATGGCGACCGAGTGTTATAGCAAAGTGGGCTGATCCCGGAGACAGTCTATTAGGCATAGAGCCGCACTAATAGAAATTTCACAATGAGGACTGCAGATGCTAAATAAAGGTGTAGTGAGTGATACGGCGTGTCCTACGTTGCTTGAATTCTAAATCTATTGATGTCGACTGGCATCGCGACATGGTTGCTCCCAATTTTTTTTTCCTTTCCGGATATCCATGAGACTTTCATCGGGTGAATAATCATTATCTGTCAATTGTGTTTTGCTGCTTGCTTTAACCGAGCCGAGAACTCGTATTTCTGCAGTTTAGGAAATAGTTTTGCAGGGCATGCATGTTGCTCTTAAGGAAAGATCTGTGTGATCTAGCTGGGCCATTACTTTTAGATCAAGTCTGGTAAAGTTTGCTCCAGTGATGTCTTTCTTTTTGCCGTGCTTATTTGGTTTTAGCAAACAAGAGCAATATTTCTACTGAACCGATTTTTATGATCCCTTTAATAATGCAGGCACTGGGCTCAAATAAGGAAATGAGAAACCTGCTGCGGAACACCAAACATCACTGTTTGATAGATGTTCTTCGTTTTTGAGAGGATTACATTGCACAATATAAACTCCAACTCCCCGGCTACAATTTGTAATTTGCAATATAGGTCATTGGGTAATTAGTTAAAAACTTAATTAGTGAATTTTTGTTAATTAGTCGATTATTCATTTCAATTTTTTGTGCAAGTTATGTCCGCCTCTTCGAGTAGACCAGCTCATTAACTAGAATTGGGCTATCTGCCACAGGCAACCTTAAATAAATTTTGAAAGCGTTTGCTGAAACACCCTGTATATATATAGCGGCTTCCTACAGATCTTCGAGAGTGTTCTGCGCAAAGAGCAAGCCCAAGCTTTACTTGAAGCCCGCATGCAGCTACCCAACGACAGCGTCACGAACTTCACCGACTCGCATGCTCAGCCCCACCAACCACGACATGTGTGAGGAGAAGAAAGTTTGTTTCCTTTTGCGCAGTGTAACACAAGAGCTCACTGCTGGATGCGCAACCCATCAAACACGGTAGCAGACTTTCTTATACAGGTAATGACAATTGAGGAGACGCTAGAAGTGTGAACTAGACAATGGAATCACCGACGTTTCTAGCTCGCTTACCGTTGGCTGAACAAAATTACAGAAAATGACCTGTACCCCTTCCAACGCATGTACAACGTGTTGGACCGAATCTGCAATGCAAAGTATTATTCGTCGATAAACTTCGTCATGGGAATCTGGCAAATCCTAGTAGGCAAGAGGGATTCGAAGAAGACCGCCTCTATCGTGCCAGACGTCCTCTTGGAATTCAAGGTTACGCCATTTGGTCTTTGATGGGCACGCGTAACATACCAGCGTGTAATGGGCAGGGTATTGGCATGCTTGAAATTACAGTTCTGTTTAGTGCGCGTTGAAGATGTCGTTGTCTAAGCCTCAAACTACGACAACAACGTTGAGCGCCTTGTATTATTGGTAGATGCTTTGGAGTGATCCGGTCTGACCCTGAAGATGGAAAAATGCCGCTTCGCTTACGAAGACCTTTTGTTTTTGGGCCATGTCATCAGCAAGTCAGGAGTCCTTCTGGAACCTATTGTGAGTCTCACATAAATATAGGACGCATTTCACTAATAACTTCATGTTCCCCTTGGGACAACTGTACTCACCGCCTTCATTGTGATCCGACTTTTGATTGCTATCCTGGATACAAATTTTCGAAATAAAATGTGGTTTTGCATTTTTATTGTTTTGACAACTGAGTGCAGATTAGGAATTTAGCGCGTAAGTCGTAAGAAAACTCAATAGTGCACGTTTTTAAATTTTACTTTCAAGATAATTTTTTTACGTATTTACAAATACTTTCTTCAAATCACGCGCATTATCACGGTTATCTTTCAGAAATACTTTTCTGCAGAACTGATTGTGGTTCCCTCGCAAGGAGAACGTCTAGCCACTTCATCAACAGTGACGTCAAGCACTGAAAAGTATAACTTAGAAAACGAACCATCCAGACACCTGAAAATGTCAAAAGCTCTGCATTTGCAGCGACGAACGTCACTGACTGTTCCCGTGCACGTAGGCATCTGCGTATGCGGAGACTTTATGAGTGCAAAGCCCTATCCCCTCCTCTCTTAAGCTCGACACGCGTGGGAGAGTGAGCAACAGTTCAATCATGAAGAGAGTCTGGATCTGCATCCCTCTACTGGACGAGAATATATCTGTGAGAAAATGAAATTCAGCTCCCCTCACGGGTGGACGGGTTTTTGACTTTCGTTCTCGAGCACCTTTTCGGGTGGACTACTTTTTACGTAACAATGTACATAAACCTCTGCTTTGTTGTTTAGCGTTGCTCCGTTAATACTCGGTATTTCTCCCATGATGTAGCTGGTAAAGCCCGTAAAACGCCACCATGCCAACACTACGTCAAGCACTGAGAAGCAATAATAAAATTCATGTCACAGTCATGTTTGTAGCAGTCGCTAAGGGTTCCTTAAATGGTTCATGGGTGCTAAATAAAGAAAAGAGAGCTATAAAAGATAAATGGATGACATTGCATGTACAATGCATTTTTAAGGCGTAAAATGAACATTTGCGATGGTTTTTTGACAAAGTATGCTGGGCTTATCTGTGTGCTACAAAAAGTATCCTTGCTTTTAAAGCCTCATGATCGTTATATGATACCAATTACATAGGCATCAGTATTTATTCTCACTGGTTGTTTGTTCGCATCGAAAGGTTACTGTGCTTTTCCCTTGATATTCTGTTAATTTGAAATAATGTTGCAGTTGTTATAATTCATTAACGAAACCATGTAGATAAAGTAGATCTTTCTTGATTTATTTATAATGTACAAATCATTTGGGCAAGCTATATTGCAAATTATACAGCGGGAAAGATCCAGAAAATGAAAGAGACTGTGCATATTGCATAATCTACTGGCTTACGACCTGAGCTATGGAATCTAAGCAACCTTCATTCAGTGACCTGAGACAGGCCCCACCTCGGGATAGGTAAGGAACTTGTAACAAAATATCATATTGCAACCCAGAGTTACAGGGCAAGAAATTGACTGTCACTGCAAGAGAGGCCACCGTTATGATTACTGTTTCCATCATTGAAGCAAGTGCTGATTCTTGTACATTTGTACGCCTAAAGCCATCATAAAGTATCACGTGTTTACCTGTATCAAATATTATATATCAGCGCCATGTGCGTCTACCAAAGCAACAATAAAGCTCCTCTCTACTAACTGTCTAAATGATAAGTCACACACTTATGAATTGTGAAAATGGCACCCAAACAAATATGAATGATCTCTAATAAGCCAATTTACCATTGCGACAGCTACGCGGCTCTATGAGAAGTTTATTTAACCAATCGATGTAAATTGTTTCGTTTCAAGAGGTCGCGAGTTAGGTGTAATTTTGAGGACCTGGATCGTGTTTTGTTTCCATAAAGGCCGAACATACTTTGTAATACGTAACCATACCGTTTGAAATAATAAATCATAATTGTCACCGCGCGTGTGTTCGGCAAGCCGCGTTGCTCCTGCCTAGCGACCGGTTTCTCGCTCGTTCTCCCGGGGCGGTGCTGGTGTTCGGCAGTCCGCGATCAGTCCAACCTGGCTGTCCATTCCTCTTGTTCGGAACCTCTTGAAACGTAAAGATTTATAATGAATGGGTAAATAAATTTATTTAGGCTCTCGTAACCATTTGATGGAGAAATCAGCATTTTGATGACATTTATTCTTCGTTTGGGAGGTTTTTTCGCTATTCAAGTGTGTGACATAAGATTTAGACCGGTAATGGGATAAGCTTCCTAGTTGGTTTGGCAGACGCACACGGTGGTAAGATTGCTACAGATAAGCAAGTGATATCTTATGGTGGTTGCAGGCGTACAAGTGTACAGCATTCAATAATGGATACAAAGTTGGTGGTAACATTAAGCATAAGGGTGGCCTCTCTTGCGATGACAGTCGGTTTCTTACACTGTATCTGCGTTGCAATATTTCTCGGTGATATTTTTGTTATAAGTTTCTGACCAGTTAAGAGATGGGGCCTGCGTCAAGTTCCTGAACGCATTGCCCTATTTTTATTCCATTGCTGATGTCGTCAGATAGTAGATTGTACTATATACGCGATCTTTGTCGTTTTCTGATCTCTCCCGCTGTGTAAATTGCGATAAAACATGCACAAAAGATATCTATTTAATAAATTCTCGTAAAATATTTAATTGATCTAAGCGGTTCTTTTTATGCAGTGTGTTAACTTCTAAGTTTGACGGAATTTCAGAGATCACCTGCGGCAGGTAGCATATTTATTCTCAATAAGCTGGGTTATTCGATGAGGTGGACATTACTAGCACGAGAAATCGAAACACATGTTCCAATAATTACCATAAATTGACTAATTAACTTATTAGTTATTTACTTTACGACACATATTGCAATTTACGAATTGTAGCCGGTGAGCTTGTCAGGCATATCCACTTGGGAAAGAATTTCCAGAATGACACCAGTTTGAAGATATGCGCCACGAAACTGCCACAAAAATGCACTGTTGTTCCACTCACTTTTTTACCAAAATGCTGTTATATACATTCAAGAACAAAATAACTGGAATGCCCACGTATTTCGTCCCACACTCTGGAAAATATCTCGAAACTCGTGTCATCCTGGAATTTTTTTTCTTACGCCCAGGGACTTGACGACGGCTCAATGTTGCCTTTCGCGAGCATCTTGTCTACTTCCGTTTTGATGACTTGGCGCTCCGAAGCTGAAACTCGGTAGGGGCGCCGATGGATGGGAGGATTATCACCTGTATGTATACGATGTTTGACAAGTGACGTCTGGCTTAAGGGACGGTTGTTCAGGTCGAATATGTCCTTGTACGAAACAAATAAACTGCAGAGCTGGTCAGCCTCCACAGGTGTGAGATTCGGCCATCATTTTCCTAATTTCGTGGTCATTACAAGTGGCAGACCGGAAAGATTCACAGGATGTGTCGACGGCAAAAGTCTCAGCGTAGTGAACTGCTAAAGCAGTGATCGTAGCCAGGGTGATATCTTTAGGCAGAATTTGCTTTGTGAGCCGAAATTCACCACAGGGAGATACGTGCGATTGTCTGTGACTCTCAGTATTGTGTGCGGGACAGTAACGTTGTGGCTAAGAACGATGGAAGTTATAGGAGCGGAGATGTAATCACCATCGGGAACTGGCGTAGATGGCGCCATTTCAATGTATGTAGGCCTGTGGTGGAACGGGAACAAAATCAGTCGGTCTTAGGCGAATTTCTCGAGGTGTCGGAGGATCGTCCAGCAGAGGCAGGTCAAGACGCACAGTACTAGAGGAACAATCGATGAGCGCTGAATGGGCAGAGAGGAAGTCGAGGCCTAGTATGAGGTCATGGGGGCATTGGTCAAGCTCAGTGAAAAGGACGACGGTTTGGCGGCCGGAAATGCTCACACGTGCAGTACGCAGTCCGATCACGGCTACCGTGCTGCCGTCGGCGATTCGTACGACCCGAGTAACGGCAGGCGTAACAACGTTCCTTAAATGGCGGCAAAGGCGGCTGGTCATAATCGATATGTGCGCTCCGGTATCTATGAGTGTTGTGACGGGTGTACCATCAACGTGGACGTCAAGAAGGTTATGTGTCGTAAACAGCGTCAAAGAAGGATTTTGCGGCGTATTCGACATTGCAGCACTACCCCAAGGTGCTGCATTGCCTAGTTTTCTGGCTGGGATGGTCCTGGGTAGGTCGGCGAGGGCGAGCGGTGAAGCTGGGGTGCACGTGGCTGGCGACGTTGAGGCGAGGGCTAGCGAGTATAGCGGCGAGGAGAGGTAGCGGCGTCGGAAGCGTCGTAGAAGCGACGGGGTGAAGAGCTGCGGGGCGAACTTGAATTCCAGAATGTGTTTCGAGGCGGGGACGGCCAACGGCTACGGCAGTGACGGGAAACGTGACCGATTCGGCCACAGCAGAAACAGATCGGCCTGTCATCAGGTGTACGCCAGTCCGATGGATTCCGCGCACTGTAGGGATAACGGGCACTGTAGGGTGGACTGTGATAGGACCGAGGCATAGGAGCAGGGCTGGTGTCAGGACGACTCAAGGAGCAGGCGCTGGGGAGACCCATATTAGCGATCTCCTGGCGAACCACGGACTGGATCAGCGAAATTGTCTCAGCAGTATTGGTCAAAGACGTCTGTTGAGGCGAGACAGGAAACGCTGCTTCGAGTTTGCGGCGCACAATGCGGGTCACATTTTCACTTGTTGGTGGGAAGATAGATTGGTCGGTTGGGTCGGTGCAAGAAGAGGTCGCTGCAGTATTTGGAAGCCGTGTAGACTGATTATGTATACGGCGGCTTTTCGCCTGCTCGAAACGGCAGCATTCCTTCATGATGGCGTCGACAGTCGATAAGTTTCTAAAGACCAGAAGGTTGAATGCGTCGTCCGCGATGACCTTGATACCCAACCTTGTCCGCCTCTGGCATTGACGTGTCGATCTTAAGACAGAGGGCGAGGACGTCCTGAATGTAGGAGACATACGACTCGGTGGCAGTTCGGGCACGCGTGGGGAGTTGTTGCTTGGCGGCTAGCTGTCGACCGGTTGGATTGCCAAAAACGTCGGACAGCTTCTCTTTAAACAACTCCCAGCTGGTGAGCTCTTCCTCGTGTGTGTAACACCACGTTCGCGGTGTTCCGTCGAGGTAGAACACGACATTGGCCAGCATTATGGTCGGATCCCACCTGCTCACCTAGCTGACGCGCTCATACATCTTCAACCATTCTTCTGCGTCAACACCGTTGAGGCCGTTGAACTTGCCGGGGTCCTGCGGCTGAGGTAGAGCAACGTACTGGGTCTGCGTAGTCGGCGATGCAGCTGCAGACGCGGTGCCTGCCGCTTGATGCATGTTCCCAGGCTGGGCGAGACGTCCGCTGCGGAGCTCCATGGCGAAGACGCCGTACCCAGCACCTCTCACCAAAAATGTCACGGGTATAAACTATTTACAAGGTGTATTTACAGCAGATAGATAAACAGCAGCTGAGAATACAGCGAGGCTGTTTCCACGAACAGCACTTCGTCCTCCTCTCCGTCGTCGACATTTTCTTGAAGCCCGCATGCATCTACCCAACGAGTACGTCACGAAGTTCACCGACTCGCCTGTTCCGCCCCACCGATAACGACACGTCTGAAGGGAAGAAAGCTAGTTTCCTTTTGCGCGGTGTCACACAATAGCTCTCGGTTGGACGGATAGTGATCCGCAACCCATCCAACACCGTAGCATATTTGCTCATGGAGGCCACAACAATGGAAGAAACGCTAGAAGTGCGAACTAGACAATGGAATCACCGGCGTTATACTACTTCACTTACGGTTGGTTGAACAAAATTACAGTTAATGACGTATACCCCTTCCAACGGACACACAACACGTTGGACCGGATCTGCAATGCAAAGTATTGTCACGTACTTGTGACGGTAAAGAAAACAGTCGTAAAGCTGTGTAGGACGAAACTGGTTGTTTATTGGGCGAACATGTACCCACAACAGCAAGCTACACTCAAAGCACAACGATAGCGGCGAACACAGTCGCCGATCGTCGAAAATCTGATCAGGGGCGAAACGCGTCGGCTTTTATACCTGAGTCATCAAAGGTTCCAGATTAATCCCTGATGCCCGCGGGTCTTCCAGAAAATTCTAGACAATTCGCGTTGGTCTCACAATCAGATAACATAAGCGTCGGTGAAAACCGACAATGAAAAGAAGCATCGATAACGTTCTAGAAACTTCCGATACAGGCGCGTCCTGCACCGAGCGATAACGTTTAACATTTGTTAGCCGGTGGAAAGCGGCCACCGGTGAAAGATAAACATGTATACGTGTCAGTATTATTCATCAATGATCTTCATCACGGCCTCTGGCAAATAGTAGTGGGCAAAAAGGATTGAGAGAAGACCACCTGTATCGCGTCGGACGTCCTCTTGGAATGCAAGGTTACGTCATTTAGTCTTTGATCGGCACGCGTAACATATCAACGTGAAACTATAGTCCTGTTTAGTGCGCCTTGGTGACATCGTCGTCTTAGCCTCAAACTACGGCAACAATGTTGAGCGCCTTGTAATAATGGGAGAGGCTATCAAGTGATCTGGGCTTACCATGAAGCCGGAAAAATGCCGCTTCGCTTACGAAGAGCTTCTGTTCCTTGGCCATGTCATCAGCAAGTTAGGAGTCCTTCTGGAACCTACTGTAACTCTTATACAGGGTGTTTCAGCGAACACTTTCGAAATTTATTTAAGGTTGCCTGTAGCAGATATGCCAATTAATGTAATTTAGCTGGTTTGCTCGAAGAGGCGGAAACTATTTGCACAAAAATTGAAATGCATAATCGACTAATCAACAAAAATTCACTAAATAAATTTTTAACTTATTACCTGATGGCCCACATTGCAATTAACAAATTGTAGCCGCGGAGTACGCAAGGGGGATCCACTTGAAATGAATTCTCAGGATGACACCAGCTTCGAGATAATAATTTCCGAACTTTGCGGAGAAATGCATTCGCGTTCCAGTTAATTTTGTGCTTGAATGCATAAAACGACATTATCTTAAGAAACTTGTGCCATTTCTTGTGCAAGTAATGTCCGCCTCTTCGAGTTGACCAGCTCATGAACTAGAATTGTGCTATCTGCCACAGGCAACCTTGAAGAATTTTTGAAAGTGTTCGCTGAAACACCCTGTATAAATAGAGGACGTATTTGACCAGCAAGTCCATGTTCCCCATGCGACAACTGTACTCACCGCCATCAGTGTAATTTCACATTTGATTGCCATCCTGGTACGTGTTCTCCAAATGAAATGTGATATGTTTAGCATTTTCAATGTTCTAAGACCTGTGTGCAGATTTGGAATTTAGGGCGTAAGTCTTAAGGGAACATATTATAGTGCGTTTTCAAAATGTCCTTGTAAGACATATCTTTTTACGTATTTACAATCACTTTCTTCAAATCACGGGCATTATCAAGGTTATCTTTCAAAGACACTTTTCTGCGGCACTGATTACGGCTCTCTCGCAAGGAGAACGTCCGGCCACTTCAACAATGACGTCAAGTGCTGAAAAGTATAGCTTAGGCAGCGAACCGTTTAGACGCTTGGAAATGTCAAAAGCTCTGCATTTGCCGCAAAGAACGTCACCGACTGTGCCCGTGCACGTAGGCACCTGCGTGTGCGTAGACTTTATGTGTGCAAAGCCCTATCCCCTCCTCTCTGAAGCTCGCTACGCGTGGGAGAGTGAGCAACAGTTCAATCATGAAAAGCAGTCTGGATCTGCATTCCTCTCCTGGACGAGAATCTTCATGTGAAAAAGCGAAATTCTGCTCGCCTCACGGGTGGACGGTCTTTTGTCTTTTGTTCTCGAGCACCTTTTGGAGTGGAATTATTGTTACGTAACGGCGTACATAAACCTCTGCTTTGTTGTTTTACGTCGCTTCGTTTATACCCGGTTTTGCTCTCATGATGTAGCTGGTGAAGCCAGGTAAAGGCCACCATGCCAACGCTAAGCTAAGCCAAGCACTGAGAAGTACTAATAAAACTTACCTCACAGTCATTCTATTAACCTGAAATACTGTTGCAGTAATTATTGGTCATTAACAATACATTTTAGATAATGTAGATATTTCATGATTTATTACCGTGAAATCGTTTGTGCAAGTTATATTACAAATTATACAGCGGGAAAGATCAGAAAATGACAAAGACTGAGAATAATTAGGGGCTTACGACATGAACTATGGAATTTAGTCAACGCGCATTCAGGAACCTGAGGCAGGCCCCAGCTCGGGACATATAAGTAGCTTGTGACAAAATATCAGCGAGCAAATATTGGAACCCAGTTACAGTGCAAGAAATCGACTATCATTGCAAGAGAGGCCACCGTTATGATTACATCTTCCACCAGCATTCAAGCAAGTGCTGATTGCTGTACACTTGTACGCCAGCAGCCATCATAAAATATCACGTGTTTGCCTTCATCAATTATTATATATCAGCGCCGCGTGCGTCCGCTAACGCAGCAGTAAAGCTCCTCCCTCTTATCTGTCTTAATCATATGTCACACACATATGAATCTTGAAAATGCCGCCCAAACAAGTATTACTGGTCTGTAATGTTCCAATTTCGCCTTGACAAAGCTACGTGGGTCTATAATAAGTTTCTTTGACCATTCGATGCAAATCGTTTGCATTCAAGAGTTGCCGAATTGGGCAATATTTTGAGGACCTAGATCGTGTTTTGCTTCCATAAAGTCCGAGCGTACTTTATAAAGTACATCATCATACCGTTTGAAATAATAAATCATAATCGCCGCCGCGCTTGTGTTCGGCAGGCCGCGCGCTCCTGCCTGGCGACCTGTTCATCGCTCATCCTCTCGGGGCGGTGCTGGTGTTCGGTAGTCCGCGATGACTCCAGCCTTGCTGCCCGTTCCTCGCCCGACTTTTTGGTGAGGCACCGGTGCATAGTCGCCAGCACTCGCTCCAACTTGGCAGTCCATTTCACTTGTTGGGAATCTCTTGAAGCGAAATAACTTACATCGAATGGTCAAATACATTTAATATTTGCCCATTTACCCTCCTGAAAGCGAAAGTAGCATTTTAGTGGTCCTTATTCTTCGTTTGCGAGGCTTTTTAACTCTTCAATAGGATAGGATAGGAATAAACTTTATATGTCCAACGGTTATGGCTGTTAGTGCCCGGGGCTAGGCTGCCAGGGGTCCATCGCCGGAGAAAAATCTCCCGAGATCCTCGGCAATAGCCCTGGCCCGCTGGTTGGCCCACTCCTGGTCTTCGGGTGCCTCGCTGAGGAGGGCGGCTTGCCATCTCTCTGTGAGGCGCCCGCCTTCAGAGGGTCCTGATGTTGTCTTCTGCCTTCCTCGTGGTGCTTCTTGCTCATGGCGTTCATATCAGCCCGTTCGTGCTCGCACCAGGGGCAGCCGGGCGATGGGTAACTCTTCAACAGTGTGACATGTAATTTAGACCGGTAATAGGATGGGCTTCATAGTTAGTTTCGTAGACGCACACGGTGCTAAGATTGCCACAGATAAGGAAGTGATAGTTTATTGTGGTTCCAGGTGTACAAGTCTACAGCATTCAGCAATTGATACAAAGTTGGCCGTAACATTAAGCATAAGGGTGGCCTCTCTTGCGATGACAGTCGATTACTTGCACTGCAACTGGGTTGCAATATTTGCTCGATGATATGATTCTTACAAGTTGCTGACCTATTATGAGAGGGGGCCTGCCTCACGTTCCTGAAAGCATTGCCCTATTTTATTCCATGGCACATGTCGTCAGGAAGTAGATCATACAATAAACACCGTCTTTGGGTCATTCTACGCCAACTGATCGAGACATTGCGCTCAACCATATTCGTTTTCTTTAAAAAAATCATGGTTTATGTGCATTACTGTGACAAACATTAACCTAACTTGGTTTTGGCGAAATAAAAATTTTCGCGCCATCGTCACCATCTTAATTTGCAAGCGGTCACAAAACCTAGTCTAACAGAAAACTTGTATAAAAAAACGTTTTTACCAATGACTATGACACTTTTTTTCATATGTAAACAAGAGATTTTTTTTACATATGTGAAGTTCACCTGAATTGCTTTGATTTTTTTGTTTAAATATAAAGTACGGTGCAGGTACAAGAAAGTCTAAAGTCGAATTTTTTAAGTGAAATTTTATGTTCTCACAGTAGCCATTCCAACTATTTGTCTAAGTTGCCCAGAAGCCGATAAAAATGCTTCAGAGATCAAGAAACGTAACGCGTGTGATTAAAAAAATGCAAACTTGAGAAAATTCGCTTTACGAGGCATATTCACCAGTCAATTGCATAGTGGTGTGGTCTTGGTAAAAATATTACAGATATAAGGTACACAGTACCATTTAATGGCTATTATTTCTGGAAGCTTAATCGGAACAATTTTTGTTTCAAGCGAGAAAACCATTCTGGAAGTTCAGTCATTGCGTTAAACCCCAGCGTTGCTCTGTGCTTCTCTTCAATACAGCACAGTTTGCCACCGGCTGCAAATATACACAGTACCGGCGCTCCAGTGATCCAATACAATTGTGCGCTAGACTTGGAAGCTGCCAGCTTTGGCAATACGGATACCTGCTGAAGGGCGGGGATACAAAAAAATTACCGGCCCCTTCCAGTCCATGAAGATGGTCGAACAGTGAAGCTGTGTTAGTTACACCGAGTGTTACAGCATACAATCAAACTTCGCAATGCTGACCTATCCCGTGGTCATTTTTGTCTCCTTGACTTCGGCTCAAGCGTGCACTGCAGTAAAGAGCAAGCACGGAGCAACGCTGGGGTTTAACGCAATGACTCAACTTCCAGGATGGTTTTCTCGCTTCAAACAAAAATTGTTCCGATTAAGCTTCCAGAAATAATAGCCATTAAATGGTACTGTGTACCTTATATCTGTAATATCTTTACCAAGACCACACCACTATGCAATTGACTGCTGAAAATGCCTCAAAAGGAAAATTATCTCAAGCTTGCATTTTTTTTAGTCACACGCGTTACGTTTCTTGATCACTGAAACATTTTTATCGGCTTCTTCGCCTTCTGGACAACGTAGGCAAATAGTTGGAATGACTACTGTGAGAACATAAAACTTCATTTTAAAAATTCGAATTTCTATCTTTATGTACCTGTTTCCGTGTTATATATTTCAGCAAAAAAAGTCAAACAAATTCAGTTCAACTGCATATGTGTAAAAAAATGTTTTTTACGTATGAAAAAAGTTTCATAGTCATTGGTAAAAACATTTATTTTGTACAAATTTTCAGTTAGACTAAGTTTTGTGACCGCTTGAAGATTAGGATGGCGACCATGGCGCGAAAAAATTTATTACGGCAAAACCAAGCTGGGTGAATGTTTGTCACAATAACGCACATAAGCTTTGATTTTTTTTAAAGAAATGGAAGATGGTCGAGCGCAGTGCCTGGATTAGTTGGCGTAGAATGACCCAAAGACGGTGTATATTGTGTAATCTACTGCCTGACGACATGTGCTATGGAATAAAAAAAGTTGCAGTGGCTTAGCTTGGCTATGCCAGGATATACGTAGCATTAGCAAAGGTTCAGCTGATTATTCTTAACTTTCCTGGTTGTCGCCTACGCTCAACCGCTAATTGCCAGGCAACTACTTCGGGATCCGATGAGTCAAGCTTCTCCGTTCTTCTGCGCTGTTTAGCAGCATTTGCGCTCTCCTTCTCCATGGCTATACCACACTGGCAAACGCCAGTCAGAAGCGCAGCGGCTCCAGCGCAGTGTCAGACGGCGACTGCACAGCGAGCGCGCGTCGGCGCCAGTGCGTCTACCACGGCTACGACGTCACTCCTCTGGAATGCGCAGACCGGCGGCAGTGAGTCGCGCGCGGCGGCGGCGGAGTGCGCGAGAGGTGCCGGCTCCGGTGGCTCTGGTGCGCAAGCCGTGTGACATCACTGATATTGCGCATGCGCAGCACGGCTGTTGATGTACCGCGCGAAACGGGCTTAGCTAGGCCAGTGTAGCTAACGCTACAAAAACGCCAATGCTTTCCAGAATGTGAGGCAGGTCCCATCTCATAATAGGTCAGCAACTTGTAACACACATATCACCTAGCAAATATTGAAACCCCGTTACAGTGCGAGTAATCGACTGTTATCGCAAGTGAGGACACGCTTATGCTTAATGTTACCGCCAACTTTGTATCCATTGTTGATTGATGTACACTTGTACGCCTGCAACCACCATAAGATATCACTTGCTTATCTGTGGCAATCTTAGCACCGTGTGTGTCTACAAAACCAACTATGAAGCTCATCCTATGCTAATTTCGCCTTCAGAAGAATACGCGTGCCAATATTAAATGTATTTGACCATTCGATGTAAGTTATTTCGCTTCAAGAGATTCCCAACAAGTGGAATGGACTGCCAAGTTGGAGCGAGTGCTGGAGACTATACACCGGTGCCTCACCAAAAAGTCGGGCGAGGAACGGGCAGCCAAGCTGGAGTCATCGCGGACTATCGAACACCAGCACCGCCCCGAAGGGACGAGCGATGAACAGGTCGCCAGGCAGGAGCGAGCGCGACCTGCCGAACACGAGCGCGGCGGCGATTATGATTTATTATTTCAAACGGTATGATGATGTACTTTATAAAGTACGCTCGGACTTTATGGAAGCAAAACACGATCTAGGTCCTCAAAATATTGCCCAATTCGGCAACTCTTGAATGCAAACGATTTGCATCGAATGGTCAAAGAAACTTATTATAGACCCACGTAGCTTTGTCAAGGCGAAATTGGAACATTAGAGACCAGTAATACTTGTTTGGGCGGCATTTTCAGGATTCATATGTGTGTGACATATGATTCATATGATTAAGACAGATAAGAGGGAGGAGCTTTACTGCTGCGTTAGCGGACGCACGCGGCGCTGATATATAATAATTGATGAAGGCAAACACGTGATATTTTATGATGGCTGCAGGCGTACAAGTGTACAGCAATCAGCACTTGCTTCAATGGTGGTGGAAACAGTAATCATAACGGTGACCTCTTTTGCAATGACACTCGATTTCTTGCACTGTAGCTGAGTTCCAATATTTGCTCGCTGATATTTTGTCACAAGCTCCTTACCTGTCCCGAGGTGGGGCCTGCCTCAGAATCCTGAATGCGCGTTGACTAAATTTCATAGCTCATGTCGTAAGCACGTAGATTATGCTCAGTCTTTGTCACTTTCTGATCTTTCCCGCTGCATAATTTGTAATATAACTTGCACAATGGATTTCTCGCTAATAAATCATCATGAAATATCTACATTATCTAAAATGTATTGCTAGTGACGAATAATTACTGCAACAGTATTTCAAGTTAATAGAATATAAAGACAAAATCACAGTAACTTTTTAATGGGAACAAAGAAGTCATGAGAAAAATAGAGATGGTTATGTAATTGGTATTGGTCGAAAGATCATAAGACTAAGAGCAAGGCCACTTTTGTAGCACACAGATAAGCCCAGCGTAATTTATAAAAAAAACCTTAATAAATGTTCATTTGACGCCCTAAAAATGCATTGTATATGCCATGTCATCCATTCATCTTGTATAGCTCTCTTTTCCCCAAATTTTGCACCCGTGAACCATTTCATGAGCCGTTAGCGACTACTGCAAACATGACTGTGAGGTAAGTTTTATTAGTGCTTCTCAGTGCTTGGCTTAGCTTAGCGTTGGCATGGTGGCCTTTACCTGGCTTCACCAGGTACATCATGGGAGCAAAACCGGGTATAAACGAAGCGACGTAAAACAACAAAGTAGAGGTTTATTTACGCCGTTACGTAAGAAGCATTGCACTCCAAAAGATACTCGAGAACGAAATACAAAAGACCTTCCACCCTTGAAGCGAGCTGAATTTCAGTTTCTCATATGAAGATTCTCGTCCAGTAGAGGAATGCAGATCCAGACTGCTCTTCATGATTGAACTGTTGCTGACTCTCCCACGCGTAGCGAGCTTCAGAGAGGAGGGGATAGGACTTTGCACACATAAAGTCAACACATACGCAGGTGCCTACGTGCGCGGGCCCAGTCGGTGACGTTCTTCGCTGCAAATGCAGACCTTTTGACATTTTGAAGCGTCTAAACGGTTCGCTGACTAAGCTATACTTTTCAGCACTTGACGTCATTGTTGAAGTGGCCGGACGTTCTCCTTGCGAGAGAGCCGTAATCAGTGCCGCAGAAAAGTGTCTTTGAAAGATAACCTTGATAATGCCCGTGATTTGAAGAAAGTGATTGTAAATACGTAAAAAGATATGTCTTACAAGGACATTTTGAAAACGCACTATAATATGTTCCCTTAAGACTTACGCCCTAAATTCCAAATCTGCACACAGGTCTCAGAACAATGAAAATGCTAAGCATATCACATTTCATTTGGAGAACTCGACCAGGATGGCAATCAAATGTGAATTTACACTGATGGCGGTGAGCACAGTTTTCCCATGGGGAACATGGACTTACTGGTCAAATGCATCCTCTATTTATATGAGAGTTACAGTAGGCTCCAGAAGGACTCCTGACTTGCTGATGACATGGCCAAGGAACAGAAGCTCTTCGTAAGGGAATTAAGCGGAATTTTTCCGGCTTCATGGTGAGCCCGGATCACTTGATAGCCTGTCCCATTATTACAAGACGCTCAACAGAGTTGTCGCAGTTTGAAGCAATGATGACGACATAATCAAGGTGCACTACACAGGACTGTAATTTCAAGCCAGCCAACACGCTACCCATTGCACGCTGGTATGTAACGCGTGCCGATCAAATACTAAATGGCGTAACCTTGAATTCCAAGAGGACGTCTCGAGCGAGAGAGGCGGTCTTCTCTCAATGCCTCTTGCGCAGTACGATTTGCCAGAAGCCCGTGATGATGTTCATCGACGAATGATACTTTGGATTGCAGATCTGGTCCAACGCGTTGTGCATGCGTTGGAAGAGGTATACGCGATTTTCTCTCATTTTGTCCAGCCAACGGTAAGCGATGTAGAAACGTCGGTGATCGCATTGTCTAATTCGCACTTCTAGCGTCTCCTCAATTGTTGTGACCTCTATGAGAAATTATTCTACGGTGTTGGATGGGTTGCGCATCAGTATCCGTCCAGCAGTGAGTTCTTGTGTTACACTGCGCAAAAGTAAACAAACTTTCTTCTTTTCACACATGTCGTGGTTGGTGTGGCTGAACATGCGAGTCGATGAAGGTCGCGATGTTCTCGTTGGGTAGCTGCATGCGGGCTTCTAGCCGAGCTTGGGCTTGCTCTTTGCGCACAACACTCGTGAAAGTCTGTAGGAAGCCGCTGCGAAGCAGGTTAAACGCTTTTAGGGTGCTTTCTTGACTTTCGAACCACGTCATGGCGCAGCCTTTCAATGAGTAAACGAAAAGGCGGAGCTTGTCGTCGCTGTTTCAGTTGGTAAATGTAAAGGCCTTCTCCGACGTATCCGGGCAGTTTCTCGGCTTTCGTGGAAAGTAGGTGGCGTCCTGTGGGGCTGGAGCACGATCATTGTAAGTGGCACTGGGCCTGTCATTGTCTTCTGCTATGGCCGTGCACTCCCTGCTTTTCTCCAGAAGAAGTCCGTACTCAGGAGACAGTCTCATAGCTGAAGCTAGGTCCATGGCCCGGAACAACGTTTGTGTTGTCTTCGTGGTTGGGGTGGTTGGGGCTTGTATGACGGCTTTTCGGAGGCGTCCGGTAGATCAACGCAAAGCACTTCCTCTATATGTCACGTAGTAGTGATGATGAAAAACAAAGTAGCAGAAATTGTTCATTATGAAACTAAGCTTTTATTTATTTACTTCATATACTCTCAAAGTGCAGTTGTACATTGCAGAGAGGAGGAGCAAGGTAAATTCAGAGGCAAATAACACATCGTTGATTATAGAAAAAAATACAAATACAAATAAGCAGAAACTTTCAAAGAAAACGTCAAAGCTAAACACGTGGTAGCCAATAAAGAATAAAAAGAAGAAAAAGAAAGAATCGAATAGAATTGTCCTGGAAGTGCTAGATAATTACCTCATTCAATACATGGCAAAAAACATGGCATACGAAATATAAGAATAGTAAAGAGAATCTAGGAACGCGTCGCAAAATACATGGCGTAACAGAAAAAAGAAAGATATATAAAAAACATAGCATACCATTCAAAAACACAAGGCATAACTTAAAACTATGGCGTAGGAACAGCTATTATGCAGAACAACCTTTCAATCGCAACTATAATTTATAAAAAAAATGTCACAGTTTCGCCCTAAGGGCGAAGCAATGAATGCGATAGCAACACAGCAATGTCATACGAAGTAAGGTGAGCGGTTTTGGTAGCAACAACACGCAGAACTGTTGTCGACGTCATCGGCGTTTTGCCCGCGTTAGCTCAAAATGCGTGCGGCGTTGGTGACTGTTGCTGGAGCCTCTGATATAAATAGGCACTTGGTGCCGCAGCTAAACGTCGCCTCCCTTCCCTCCCCCTCCCCCACGGCCTCTCGCGCGTCCGAAGAAGGCGCGTTTGCTCTACATATATGGTGATTGTAAAGGAGAAAAGAGACGCCTACTTCTGCAGCCCTTAAGCGAGCACGGCGCAGAACGCGCGTTTGTTCTCCGCCGTGCGTTCACTCCCCGTGAAAGACGCGCCCCTCGCGCCCTTTCACTCGCACATACAGCGTTCGGCGCGCGGCGACGATTTCATCTCCAAATGACGTCATACGGAACCTCACGGCGACGGCGACGGCGACGGCGACGGCGACGCCGACGGCGACGGCGACGCCGACGGCAGAAATCTGCTTTTGAGTGTCCATATAATTGCTATCGCAATAAAATGAAATGTTGAAGTGTGGTGTTAAAGTTTTCGGTGTCAGTAATGCTTGTCAGTGATCCGGGTAGTTATCACAATCTTTGCTCATTTGGGGGAGAAATTATTATGAAAGCCGACGGTGTTGCAGCGCGAAATGTTTACATTTTGACGGCGGTTAATTCGAGAAGACATGCCGGGGCGGGGGAGGGGAGGGGGGGGGTTGAACACTCATAGAACGTAAGTATGAGTTGTGATAGTAGATTTGATGGAAAAGACATAGTCGAGATAGTTTGCTGCGGGTTAATAACAGCGGAAGGTGTAGGAGAGCTTTCATTTTAGTGACACACGCCGTTCTTTGGTAGTTGTTGAGGTTGAAACGGGCTCAGCGATTATGTATTGCCTCTAGACACTCCACGAGGGTGTCATGACCAGGGTCCCATACTGATGATGTGTACTCAAGCTGGGGACGAATGTAAGTTGTGTACAATAAGAGTTTTAGCGATGATGGTGCTAGGAAAAACTTCTGACGAATGTATCCCAGTGTACGAGTGGCATTAGAGGTGATGTGGTCAGTATGAGTTTTTCAGGATAAGCTGCTGGCAATGTGAACCGCAACGTATCGGTATGACGTTGCACATTCTAGTGGGATGTTATTTAGCGTACAGGTGGGGCCGATCACGTTAGTTTAGTCTCATAGTCAAACACTTTTCAATGTTTATTTCCATGCGCCTCGTACAACACCACTCATTTATGTTGTTGCACATCCTCCTGAATTGCTAGAATATCTGAGTGAATAATTATTTTACGACATAAGACGCAGTCATCCGCAAATAGACAAATGTTCGAGGAAACTTGAGTGGGCAAGTCATGAATATAAATTAGGAATAATAAAGGACCAAGCACGGAGCCTTGCGGGACACCGGAGTCACCGCAGAGAACTTCTGGTACTGGTGGTGGAATTGCGCCAACCAGTGCGGCTTCTTCTCGCTTCGATAGTGTGCGTTATTGTCATTGACCTGTGCGCCTCTGGAAAAGTTTGCTTCTTCTGTCCACAGGGTGTTGTTAAGGATGCATTGGTTATCGGAAAACTTGATCATAATCAAGTTGCTGACGTTCAGTCGACTTTGTAAATCTTTCTGCTTTAACTTAGGGTGAAGTTCAAGATCGTACGAAGAAATCTTGGCCTTCTTCATGATCCTCCAGACAGTTGTTTTTGACACCTGTACGTAAGCACTTACTTTACGAACACTAACGTGTGGGTCCGCAGCAATGAACGCCAGGATGTCGGTCTCAAAGTCATCACTCATAGTCAAAGTCATGTGTATTGTCTTCCTTGACCGTCACCGTCTGCCTTAGCGTCTGGTTAGTCTTTGTTAGAGTGAATGAAGTTGGTTTCCCTTCACAGCGCCAAGACTGGTATAACTATGAGTACTTTCATCAATTGCCACCAGCCGCTCCCAAGGCAAGCACCATATTTGCCTATTGCTCAAATGTAAAGATGATTCTTCTCGTCTCGGAAAGACAAAATAAACAGATGCCAATATGTCGACCGCTCTCTTTGGTGTTTTGATGCCTTTTTGCGAGACTCACTCGCGTGCCACGTCGCGATCTGGCGCAAGGAGCGAGCGACGGTGGTGATGGTGTGTCCTGCTATGACATGACGTGGCATAAACATATCATTCGCTCCACTTGTGGAATGAAGCCCGAACACGCGAGACAAATAAAAGAAAATGAAAACTTTCGGCCACCCTTATGTTCCATTTAGGTATCTTTAATGGCACTAGCACTTAGACCTCAGGTTACCGCACGTCCTTCTCCTACCACACCCAGAGGAGCAACTGACGACATCTGCTAAAGCGCCGCTGAAGCGAGCGTTAGGGTACGAACAATGAATGACTCATACCACCGTAAACACGGCCTCGTCATTACGACGACTGTAGAGAAGTGAAATTCTACGCTGGAATGGTGAGCGGCAACGGAGCCAGCTGCGGAAGAAGACGAATGTGTGAGCAGTGGCATAAGTGCGTTCGCGTGGTTGCGCCGCGGGGCGCGAACGAGCCAGCTGTGGAAGACGATGAAGACACTCGAGCCATTGCTGATGGTGACAGTTAATCATCACAATGAAGATAAAGACCTGAAGGTTAATTGGCCCCTTCCTTAAGTAAACGTTTGCTTCTATATCATTTCTGTCCTATACAATACTTAACATAAACCATTAACTCCTTTTAGATGGCTTTTTATTATTCTCACGGCTTTGGAGGCACCTCTACTTCCGGTTGCCCGAGGCCGACTTCCGGTGCGCTCACTGACAATAGACTGCAATCACACATCAAACGTATTAGTCTTGAATGTAAAAGCACTGTTAGACATCTGCATATGCATTTCCCCACGGGCTTTGCTGTACTTGAAAAGTTGCGATAGCTGCACTTAGCGTTAACGTTGTTTTCAGCCTTGTCAGCACGACATTGAGGAGTAAGAAAGTTTTTCCGATAGCCTGGTCCACCTTTTTCGTGGCACATCTCGGGTTGTAGGTGACGCAACGAGCCTCTTTCTCTGACTGAAGCAGAGAGAGACTCTTGTTTTTAAAGAAACCCAAGACACTCTCATTTTGTGTTGAGCAGGGGCACTCGTCCTTATGAGGCTATCAACTCCACCCGAGCCAGCGCTCATGATCCACTTTTATTACTCTGCTAGTCACTTCACTGTTTGGACCTAAACACTGATGGGCTGTAATTTTCAGCTTAATGTTCCACTTTGGGTCCTTGCGTAGGGCCGGCTCAACATTGTTGTGAATTGCGACATTCCCAAGAACCACAAACTTGTTTAGAAATATTGTAGACGGCGGATCAGGTTTTAATATGTTTAGGAAGACGCCTCTTCAAAACTTTCTCGTATGTGCCGCTAGTCAAAAAAAAAAAAAAAAGGATGCCGCTATGCCTCAACTATCATGCGTGAGTGATACCCGTAAGAAAACACACGCAACCTTGGATAGCATAAAATCTGCGATTGCCACCTAAAATAAGAGGTGAGTTTCTTCCAGAATCGCTTGACGTGGTCGCTTGGATGGCTTTCTTTAGACAAAACGCTCTTCCTCTACCACAAGGGGATAAAGAGCATAGACATGGTGCCCTGCCACATGAGATATACAAGAAAATGAAGATTCCTTCCACTATGTGAAGACCAGCGAAGCTGTACTTCATAACTATATCTAGTTATATACGGTTATGTGCTATATGGATTGAATAAAAACAGATACACATAACTTCGTTGTTGTCCTTCTCCCTTTCTTTCTTTCTTTCTTTCTTGTCCTACCCGCATACCTGCATACCCGTATTGGATAGGCGGGTATGCGCCACACGTGATTTTATTATCGCTAATCGTGGCATAACTGACGAGCCTTTGATGTTATTGATGTCATAACCTATCAGTCATGTTAGTCACACATTCGTACCCTTCCATGCCAAGTTTGGTATATACCAAATGAACGAGACGCCACAAGGTGGCGCGACACATCAAAATTGCTGTACACTACACTTCCAGTATTCTACGGCCGCATCTCCCTAAACGTAGTCTATAACATCTTCACTGTAAAATCAGGGTCAAACCATTACAAACAACAGCGGTTCTACAGAAATTATTACAGGCCTTGTACGAGTATGTGCAGTACTTTCAATTTATATAAGCTTTCAGAAGCTCTTTGTGTATGAAAATGTGCAACTCCAAATCTGCTATTTCCTATCAGCACTGAGAAGTTACACATGTTGTTCCGGTAAATTGTAAGTGATCTGAGTACGTGGAAACTCAATGTCAGTAGTCAGTCAATACTTGCTCAAGCAACTGACCAGCCTTTATAATGAAATTCCATTTCTCGTATGAAGTTCATCAAGAGAATTATATTTTAAGAGAAACCTTATCCGTGGAATGCACGTTACTGCATTGACGTATATCTTGTCTTATTGAAAGGTATATACGTAAGTCGAGCAGAAGTAATTTATCTACCCGCAACGGGGTTGAATCATGGCAATGACCCTTCCGGCGTGTGCAGACGCCCAAACATTCTTTTGTGAGGTGTTAACACTCATCGCTCTGGGCTACCTAACTATATCAGTGAAGAATACTTCAGCACACTTGCCTATTGTTATTCACGGTAATTAAGCGGCAAAAGTGAACGTCATTAAGGATTGAGAAACGCACCCATTGTCTGTAGAACGCACAAGCACAATTACGTAGGAGAAGCTTGTTCCAAATACTATACCCCTGTAGCCGTACAGTGGCTCTATCCAATCCATATATAAGGGTGCTCTAAACGTCTGGCAGCTACGTCTGTTAGCTTTTCAGTGACAACTATGGGCTATCTTATTCAGAGTTCGTCTATTGCGCTGGCCCTCATATTGTTTTCGGATGGAAACTGCGTATTTGGTTTGACTGACACACGGACACCTCCTTTTAAGAACAACACGGTTCGAGAGGTAAGAGTACAAATTTCAAGAAACCAATAATGTGGAACTACAGCTTACAACCATAGCTTGCAACAGCTAGGCAATTTTGTACTCCGACATTGTTTCCATTAATGATAACACCCGATTTAAATCTCTCTTAACTAACATTGTATAATTAGGCGTTACCATGCCTTGTCATATTATTGTGCACTATGTTCTCTACCCACTCCCCTCTGTAATGCTTCGGCACTGAGGGTAAATAAATATATAAAATAAAACTTCGTTCTGGCTAAAAATTCAGCTCTGATAGTGCAACACTTCTAATAGCTGATCCTGTTGGAGGTTTTGATACTTTTCCCTATGGAAGGAAAAACTGTCATCTACCTGATTGTAGCAGGCAGCTACAAAGAAACTCATAAGGCTGTTCGTTCTACATTCCCACTGAATATACCCAAGACGCCTTCGCGCGAGATCACAGGCCGCGCCAGATTGCCGGATCCCGGCTCACTGAGTCTCAAGCCGTGCAGAAGATCAGGTACGACAGCCCACATCGGGACGTTCGATTTCCTCCAGGCTGTGTTGTTCTCCTATGGACACCATTTCGCCGCATTGGCTTGTCTGAAAAGCTGAGGCCGCCCTACACAAGCCCCTACACAATATTGCGTCAGGATGGTGATGTGAACTACAAGATCGCCTCGCTGGACCCGCGTGGCCCCACTGACGTTGTGCATGTGCCCCGACTGAAGCCTTACCTTGCCGCGAGTTCTCGATGGCTTATAGTTACCGCCGAGACGGTGCCTTTGCAGGCGGGGGCTAGATTACGGCGCAACCAAGACCAGCATGAGTCAGTAGAAGACGATTTGGCGTGTAGAGGTGAACTCGGTCTCGACAGCCAACTTGTTTATAGATCATTGTTTCTCTTGTAAATAGTGCAAATACATCTTTATATGTGGCTTTCGCATCGTAGAAATATAAGTAACATCATATTACTAAATCTACCAGAAAAATGTGCACAACTTAAAGAAAACTGCCACATAGTCGACCCGAAGTAATACGATTATTTCTTGAGAGTGTGCGTCACTCCAAAAATGTGCGCACTTTAGTATTTGACTCAATCGGAGTTGAGTTTTCTGAATGAGTCATGGGATGTGTGGGGGCGCGCCCTCGATTGCAGCGCCAATACAGCGTTGCGCAAGACGCGCACTCCCGATTGCAGCGCCAACGCGGCGTTGCGCAGGACGCGCGTAATAAACACAGATTGCATCTCTGCGTTCTTTGCGTGCGGACGTGGTCGACTACTATAGCTTGGCGACCCGGACGTGAGACGCTGGTCGTGGCAGCCTCCGCTCGGCTCGCCGCCTCTTGAGTAGGAACGACGCCACCCACGGCTAGTTCGCCGCCGTCACGTTAATCCCTACATTGGTGACCCGGACGAAGAACGCCGGCCACGAGACCACGGCGCTCACGAGACCACGGCGCTCACCGGCCACGGCGCTCACCGGCCACGGTTCAGCACACCGGCCACGGTACGAGCACGCCGACCACAGTCCAGCACGCCGGCCTCGGTACAAGCACGCCGGCCACGGTACGAGCACGCCGACCACGGTCCAGCACGCCGGCCGCGCTACGAGCACGCCGGCCGCGCTACGAGCACGCCGGCCGCGCTACGAGCACCCCGGCCGCGCTACGAGCACGCCGGCCTCGGTACGAGCACGCCAGCCACGGTACGAGCACGCCAGCCACGGTACATGAACGCCGGCCACGGTACAAGAACGCCGGCCACGCTACGAGCACGCCGACCATAGTACGAGACGCCGGCCACGGTACGAGCCCACGGGACGAGCACGCCGGCCACTATACGAGAACACGGGCCACAGTACGAGTACCCCGCTCACGATACGAGCATGCCGGCCATGGTACGAAACCGCCTCAGTGAGACGCCGGCCACGGAGGGACACCGCTTCGGTGCGACGCCGGCCACGGTACGACACCGGCCTCGGTACGACACCGGCCTCTTGAATAGCCGGGGGCCCATGTGGGAGCACCAGCAACGGTTGCCCGCGTTCGCACCGAACGCGCGCGGCTTCTGTGATTTTTGCCGGTGCCTCTGGCGTCCAGATGAACGGACACTCATCGCTTCCCCTTGTCTTCCATGGGGGGGGGGGGGGGGGGGGGGGGGGGGGAGGGGGAGCCTTGTGGGGGCGCGCCCTCGATTGCAGCGCCAATACAGCGTTGCGAAAGACGTGCACTCCCGATTGCAGCGCCAACCCGGCGTTGCGCAGGACGCGCGTAATAAACACGGATTGCATCTCTGCGTTCGTTGCGCGCGGACGTGGTCGCCCACCGCCGCTCGCGCGTCGGTGGGCGACGCGACTACTATAGCTTGGCGACCCGGACGTAAGACGCTGGTCGTGGCAGCCTCCGCTCGGCTCGCCGCCTCTTGAGTAGGAACGACGGCACGGCTAGTTCGCCGGCGTCACGTTAATTCCTACAGGATGGTAGCGTTAATGGCGAAAGCTGTGGTTATGTGCAAGTCAAAAAAGAAATGTCACAGTTTCGCCCTAAGGGCGAAGCAATGAATGCGATAGCAACACAGCAATGTCATACGAAGTAAGGTGAGCGGCTTTGGTAGCAACAACACGCAGAACTGTTGTCGACGCCATCGGCGTTTTGCCCGCGTTAGCTCAAAATGCGTGCGGCGTTGGTGACTGTTGCTGGAGCCTCTGATATAAATAGGCACTTGGTGCCGCAGCTAAACGTCGCCTCCCTTCCCTCCCCCTCCCCCACGGCCTCTCGCGCGTCCGAAGAAGGCGCGTTTGCTCTACATATATGGTGATTGTAAAGGAGAAAAGAGACGCCTACTTCTGCAGCCCTTAAGCGAGCACGGCGCAGAACGCGCGTTTGTTCTCCGCCGTGCGTTCACTCCCCGTGAAAGACGCACCCCTCGCGCCCTTTCACTCGCACATACAGCGTTCGGCGCGCGGCGACGATTTCATCTCCAAATGACGTCATACGGAACCTCACGGCGACGGCGACGGCGACGGCGACGCCGACGGCAGAAATCTGCTTTTGAGTGTCCATATAATTGCTATCGCAATAATAAATACATCTGGGGTGCTATGCAGGATGCGCCGAGTTTGGCGAAACTCGGAATCTTCACGAGCTCTGGCGACGCCCCAAGATGAAAGAACTAATGGTAACAAGACAAAGTTTGTCCGTCGGCACGCCTCCAGTTTCATTGGTTTATCTAGATTCACTCTGGGTGGCTATCATCTCTTGGACGTTGCCATATGGGCGGTCGACAAACTGGGGCTCACGTGATCGTACGGTCGGTGCATGGTCGTACCTTCTTTCACTTGTCTGTCGTTCCACCGAGTGCATTATAGGCACAAGCAAGTTATCAAATAATCTATTTAGGTACGAT
>NC_051160.1:69910374-69956862 GCF_013339745.2 Dermacentor silvarum | reverse complement strand
CAAATCACTACATTCAGCATTTCATCTAGTATTAACATAAAACAGACGCGAGAATTGAGAAATTCCCTCCTTGCGGCGTAGTATTAACATATTACACACAAAAGAAGATGTTATTCACAAGATAAAGGAACGATCGTGTCTTACTAACGTTAACTACTTCCTGTGTTATTTTATTTCATATGAAATAGCATGAGGAAACAGATAACATTGATGTATGTTAAGGTGACTAAATGGTTGCCTGACTGTCTTGATGTGGTGTGTGCGGTCAAAGCGCATCGACTGCTCGGTTATGTAACGTTCACGAGGTATTTTAAAGCGAACATGGTAACCGCTTTACTGGTAAGTGCAAAAAAAGTACCCAGTCCCGCCAGGATCAAACCGTGCCCACACGTGGGAGCCAAACACTCTATCACTAAGCCACTCAAGCGTTTTCCTATCGGGCACCGGAAAAAAACAACCTTTAAAGCAGGCACAGACGATCCGATCCTCCACCAGTATGGTGGCGCCATCTAGTTAAGGCTCCTGCAAACGCATTCGATGCGCAGGCGCAGACGACGAGATGCCATTCAGACGAGGCGCGCACTTAAAGAAAAAAGCGCCATCCCCAGCCTCCGCCAGTATGGTGGAGCTATGTAGTTGAGATGCCTGCAAAAGCAGCGCTGACCGACATGTAATTTGCAGTTGTGAAGGCTTGATCGGTCCCAGCAGACCTGCTGCTGCAGAGAGCATTAGAAGCCGCAGCTCGGTGTCGACGCCGGGGCGGACAGTTCAGATAGTTCTCGTCAAAACGAGCCGAACAGACTGCCGCGAAGACCAGGTTGTGCGAGGTGCCCCAAATTGGAGCTACTCTTGATCCGCTACACCAGCTACGCTGCGACAGTGCCGCGTGTGCTGCGCAGTCCTGTGACTTTTTTTTTTTGAAGATACCCTCAGTAGAGAGTCAGCGCTCGGTGTGTTCGGTTCCTTTTTCTCGTCTCTCTTGCAGCCACCGCTGCAGATAAAAATAAATCAACACCAAATAGAGTGCCCAGCAGTTCATATATTAGACATGCTTGAATTGAATTCAATAGAATCTTTATTTTAATGTATCATTAGTGTGGGATGGCAGGAGTAAAAGCTGCATAATAGCAGCTTGACTAGCTCTCACTGGCTACATTGCCGTTAACGTGTAAGCCCATTCATTAAGTTTGCTTAGAACAATAGCACTCGCTACCCAAACCGATGTGACGTACTTCAAATACCGAGAGCTTGATAACTTATATTGCTTGTGCGATGCTTCTACTCGGTCTGTGCAGGTTCAAAAATTGAAAACCTATAAAGCATTAGAAAACTAGCGAAATATATGAACCTAAAGTGCCTAAGCCAATAAAAGGATTGAATGGCTTAAAGTTTCAGGATTCTCATTGCAGTGAGTAACACTATCAATGAAGCAATAATGTCTTTTTTATCGATGATGTGCCGAAAGCAGCTTCAACCTGGGTGAACCATGAGGCAAGGTTATGCGGCCATAATTGTGGTAGTTGCAGCTGTACCACCGAGGCACTTTCCGAGGCCGCAGCTGCTGAATCGTTCGCAGCTAGAGGCACGATACCTGTGCCCCCGCCGAAAACATTGCATACCGTTCCGCTGCCTCATGTTTCAATTGGTGTAGCGTCCATGTCCACGGGTTGCGTGTTGGGATCACGTCGGGGTCGCTACGCTATAGGAACAGAAACGAGGCCCTGTAGCCAACGGGAATTATCGTGGGCTGGACTAACAGGTAGACAACCGTTCATAATAGAACGCTAGAAAGCACTGAATGTTTTTTTTCCTGAGTACTTGCCACCAGGAGCCTGAGCATGGCGCAGGATCATGGCCAAGCGAGGCTGCAATCAAGGAAGACGAAGGAGACACTACACCTGTAACAGATTCTACCTTATCAGTTTCTCCCGATTCTTTTTCGACCAACACTCTAAACGTATCTTTAATATTTTGACTGCTGACCTGATATAGCTTTATGCAGTACAAACCTCAACAAATCTGAAACGTGTACGTTTCATAAGCGTCTCACTTGGGAATGCGAATACCTTCGAATTCCACTGGGATGTGCTAAGTTGTCTCCGGATTTGTCTACAGCAAAACCTTGCCCTCATTTGTTGCAAATATTTTCTCAGGTTTGTTTTTGTCCTGAGGCGACATACTTGGGTCTCAAGACACTGGGCTGTGTGTTATCTACAATTTTTCCTAATTTCTTTCTATTGATTCTTGTAACGCTATGAGCTCCTAATCTAAATCAAATTTACTGTCTGTTTCTGTCAATTTTCATCGCTTCTGATTATCTCTAAAGCTAATTTACCCGGAACCTGGTTGCCCATTTCCAAGAGGTCATTCGCTATTACGTATCCCGACTTTTGGGACATATTCCTGCACATCACCCACTTACATATTTTAAACATATTCCTGAGTGTTCCTTAAAAATATTTTTCACTCAGTTCTCTGATTCTGTACACGGTGCACCATCCATCGGTGCCGCACCAAAATTAGAAATTAAAAATTAGAAATTTGGACAAGATTGCCGGAATACATGTTAAGCGGGTTCGATTCCACACTGTACCGGATAAATTTAAACTACCTCTTTTCAATGAGGAGTAGCACAATACCCAGAAGCAAATTCCCACACATCCAAGTTGACATGAAAGTCATTCAGTGAAAATCAGCCTATTCCCCATGCCACATACTCTGTGACCCAAGTTGGCATCAGAGATGTTGACTGTAGGGTGAAACATACCCATTCGTACATACCAAGTGGCCCATGTTGGCGTCAAAGTTTCTTTAACGAAGAGCAGGTCATAGACCGTGGCACATACCCTATCATCAAAGTAGTGTCGAAGAGATTCAATGAAAATTGGGTGATTCATAGCGCTTGGCATTTAATACTAGAATACGATAGCAATCAAAGACCCCTGACTGCTTCTCACGCTTCCCCGTAACTGGAGGTTACGTAGCCGTAATGTTTACCGAGTAACGTTGCTGGCGAACGCTATGAACCAAGGCGAGCGTTGTGGTTCGTTTTTTTTTTTCTTCGTTTCCACGCCCGGCCGGAAACGGGGATGCCGTGGCGCCGCGCTATGGTTGGTAACAGGCACGGGAAGCGCCGCTCTATGACTGATAGAAGCGTGGCCACTAAGACCTCAAACGGCAGGTGAAAAAGGGGTGTGTGTTTGAGCTCCTGCGTAAAAGATTTCTGTTTTCTCGTATATTCGAATTACAGTTCAAAGCTATCGATTGTGTGTTTATGCATTTTACAAGGAGAATTTCAATTTGTTCAGTATCGCCTATGCGCCATGCGTAGGACCTGCGAGGTTTGGGATGATTTTTTTCATACGGGCAATACCAGCGACATCGGATTTTCTGCGAAACGTGGCGCTTAACGCTATCAAGTTAGAAGGCAGTCCATGTTCATTACTACATGCCTAGTGACACAACTCCATCTGAAAGTGGTCTACTGAAGAGCTACACATATGCTCGTTCACATACACCGTGACCAAAGTTTGTGCGAAAAAGTTTGGTTTCGAAGTCGGTCTCCTCATCACAGCCACCCCAGTCTAAACTGAATAATAATGGACTGCTCAGTGAATAAAGTTAGAGCGTAACAGTTATACATGTGGGCACACACCAAGTGACGCAACTTGACGTGAAGCAAATTCATTGTGGAGCAGCGCATACCTTGTGTCGAATACTCGGTGACCCAAGTTGGTCCGATGGTTGGTTTGAAAATTTGTTCAATCATGACATCAGCCGAATACTCTACCCATCTCACAATGAACTACCTATGTGATCTAATAAGGGGTAAAAGAGGTTATACAGCGATGGAGATACATACGAAAGGCTGTTTGAAGCTTCGAAACAGCGTTACTCAAATTAAAATTCTGTAGGTTGTACTGATAGAAGTATCAGTATGATAAGATAGTTTGCATGACGTTTGCTACCGATAGTGTTATGGATGGTTGTGAAATTTTCGTGAGTTAGCATTCTTAGTTTGCTTCACACACTTTCTGTGGCCTATCTATATTTGTATCTAAGTATGTTTGTGTCTATGTCGGTATCTAACCGTTTTCCCGCCAACCTGTCTCACTCGGTAGACCATGGTCGAATGGTTAGCGCATCGTGTTGCTGTGCTCAGGTCAAAGTGTTAGAAACCAACCAAGGGGCAATCTTAGATCACTCAGTACGTGCCAGTGTGTACAAACAGGCCTCCATTAAACAGAGTTCTTTCACGTCGACATGGGCTACCGTAGGCATGGGACTGTATGAACGCCGCTGTTCCAAATAGCCCTTTGACGCCGACTTAGAGCACTGGGTTCGTGCCATTGTGCAGATCCCTTCACTGCCCCCCGTGGTGTCTAACATGTCGAAATAAATGCTTTAAAAAATGTTATGCTAGGGTATGGCGGTCAATAAGCAAATCTTTTATCCAATGCCATAGGCAAAATATTATTTGTTCGCGTTCAATTGCCAGAAATCGTTACTTTGATAGCCTTCTATGGAAACTTCCACCGATTTAGTGGTATATTTGTCTGTTTGTCAGCCCTAAATAAAAGCTTAGTTTCATGATTAACAATTTCTGCTACTTTGTTTTTCACCGTCACTACTACGTGACATCGGTGGAAGTGCTTTTTCTTTATGTACCGGAAGCGTCCGAAATGCCCTCAGACAAGCCCCAACCATGAAGACAATACCGATATTCTGGTGGGCCATGAAGCTAGCTTCAGGCTATGCAACCTACCTTCGGAGTATGGACTTTTCCAGGAGAAGACCAGGAAGTGCACGGCCATGAGTGCAGACAATGACAGCCCCAGTGCCGCTTCCAAAAATCGTGGCACCCCAGGACGCCACCGACTTTCCGCAGATGGTGACAAACTGACTGGAGACGTTGGATAAGGTCTTAACATTTACCAATTGCAATAGCGACGAAAAGTTGCGCCATGCCCTTTTCTCATTGAAAAACTGTGCCATGACGTGATTAGAGAATCAAGAAAGCACCTTAAAAGCGTGTAACCTGCTTGGCAGCGGCTTCCTAGAGATCTTTACGAACGTTCTGTGCAAAAAGCAAGCCCAAGATCTGCCAGAAGCCCGCATGGAGCTACCCGACGAGAACATCACGACCTTTACCGACTCGCCTGTTCGGCCACACCGACCGCGCAAAGTCTGAAGGCAAGCAAGTTTGGTTCCTTTTGCGTGGTGTAACACAAGAGCTCTCCGCAAGACGGATATTGATGCGCAAACCATCCAACACCGTAGAAGAATTTCTCATAGAGGTCGCGACAATTGAGGAGACGCTAGAAGTGCGAACTAGACAGTGCAATCACTGACGTTAATAGCTCTCTTACCGTTGGCTGAACAAAATTACAGATAATGACGTATACCCCTTCCAACGGACACACAACACGTTGGACCGCATCTGCAATGCAAAGTATCATTCGTCGATGAACTTCATCACGGGCCTCTGGCAAATCGTACTGGGTATAGGCATTGAGAGAAGACTGCCTCTATCGCGCCAGACATCCTCTTCGAATTCAAGGTTACGCCACTTAGTATTTGATCGGCACGGGTTACATACCAGCGTGTAATGGGCAGCGTATTTCGTAGGTTTGCAATTACAGTCCTGTGTAGTGCAACCTGATTACGTCGTCGTTTTTGCCTCAAACTGCGACCACTCTGTTGAGCACCTTGTAATAATGGGAGAGGCTATCAAGTGATCCGGGCTCACCCTGAAGCCGGAAAAATGCCGCTTCGTTTGCGAACAGCTTCTGTTCCGTGGCCATGTCATCAGCAAGTCGGGAGTCCTTCTGCAACCTACTGTAAGTCTCATATAAATATAGTACGCATTTAACTACTAACTTGATGTTCCCCTTGGGATAACTGTACCCACCGCGATCATTGTAATTTGACTTTTGATTGTTATCCTGGATGCGAGTTCCCCAAATTAAATGTGATATGTTTAGCAATTTTATTGTTCTGAGACCTGAGTGCAAATTAAAATTTTAGCGCCTAAGTCGTTTGAGAACTTCATACTGTGCGTTTTTAAAATTTATTTGCAAGATAAGTTTTTTTACGTATTTACAAATACTTTCTTGAAATCACGCGCATTATCAGGGCTATGTTTCAGAAAAACTTTTCTGCAGCACTGATTGCGGTTCCCTCACAAGGAGAACGTCCGGCTACTTCATCAACACTGACGTCAAGCGCTAAAAAGTATAGCTTCGACAGCGAATCATTCCGACGCTTGAATATGTCAGAATCTCTGCATTCGCAGCGACGAACGTCACTGACTGTGCCCGCGCACGTAGGCACCTGCGTACGCGCAGACTTTATGAGTGGAAAGCCCTATCGTCTCCTCTCTGAAGCTCGCTATACGTGGGAGAGTGAGCAACAGTTCAACATTGAAGAGCAGTAGGCATCTGCATTCCTCTACCAGACAAGAATCTTCATGTGAGAAAGTGAAATCGAGGTCCCCTCATGGGTGGACGGGCTTTTGACTTTCGTTCTCGAACCCCGGCAGGAGTGGACTGTTTTTTACGTAACGATGTACACACACATCTGCATTGTTGTTTTACTTCGCTTTGTTTATGCCCGATTTTTCTATCATGCTGTAGCCCCTAAAGCCCAGTAGAGGAAAAGCCCGGAAAAATTTTTATTTCTCCAAAAGCAAGGTGGCTTAATGTTTGTCACAGTAACGCACATAAGCCATGATTTTTTTAAGAAATCGAAGATGGTCAAGCGAAATGTCTGGATCAATTGGTATAGAATGACCCAACGACGGTGTATATTTTATAATCTACTGCCTCGCGGCACGTGCTATGGAATGAAAATAGGCCAATGCTTTCGAGAACGTGAGGCTGGCCCCATATCATAATAGGTCAGGAAATTGTAAGAAACATATCAGCGAGTAAATATTGCAACCCAGTTGGAGTGCAAGTAATCGACTTTCATCTCAAGAAAAGCCACCCTTATGTTTAATGCTACCGCCAACTTTGTATCAATCGTTGAATGCTGTACACTTGTATGCCTGGAACCACCATAAAATATCACTTGCTTATCTGTGGCAATCTTAGCACCGTGTGCGTCTACGAAACCAACTATAAAGCTCTTCCTGTTACTGGTCTAGATCTATGTCACACATTTGAAGAGTGAAAACACCTCCCAAAAGAAGAATGAGGGCCACTAAAATGCTAATTTCGCCTTCAGAAGGATACTCGGGCCAATATGAAATTTATTTGACCATTCGATGTAAGTCTTCTCCTTTCAAGTGGTTCCCAGCGAGAGAAATGGACTGCCAAGTTGGAACAAGCGCTGGCGATTATCCACTGGTGCCTCACCGAAGAGGCCGACGAAGTACGGGCAGCCAGGCTGGAGTGATCGCACACTACCGAACACCAACACCGTTCCGAAGGGACGAGCGATGAACAGGTCGCCAGGCGGGAGCGACCGCGGGCTGCTGAACACAAGCGTGGCGGCAATTATGATTTATTATTTGAAACGGTATGAAGATGTATTTTATAAAGTACGCTCGGCCTTTCTGGAAGCAAAACACGATCCAAGTCCTCAAAATTTTGCTTAATTCGGGACCTCTTGAAACGAAACGATTTGCATCGTATGGTCAAATAAACTTATTATATACCGGCGTAGCTTTGTGAATGCGAAATTGGCACATTAGAGACCATTAATATATCTTTGGGTGCCATTTTCACGATTCATATGTTTGTGACATGATTCAGACAGATAAGAGGGAGTAGCTTTATTGCACTTCTGGCGCTCAAATATAATAATTGATACAGGTAAGCACGTGATAATGAAAATAATCTCGACCGGGTCATGTGGGTCGTCATCGCAAGAATCAGGAGACGGCGATGAAGGCGGGCATCGTGATGATGAAAAGTAGAAATAATTGTATTCACTTCATTGGTATATGGTTTTGACTCTATCCGAGTCTCGAACGGTCCTGTCTAACAGGGGGGCCAGGACGGCCTTAAATAACCCCTCGAGGTCTTGTGGTAGCCGATGTCCCCTTCGGGGAAATTGTGGAAGTGTCCGTCCTCTGTCGGGTGGTCAAGTTGACGACCTCCTCCCCCTCGGTTCCTCTCTTTTGGTAGCTCACCTTTTGCGTCTGCTCAGATCGTAGAGGTGTGACGCTTTCTCGAGGATGAAGGGGATTATCTCGTCACGGGAAAGGCACTCGGGCTTGTTTCCCACATTTGAGAGGTACAGTTTTCAGGAAGATCATAACCGCCTATGGAGGATGAAGATAATTGCCCCGACACGGGAACGTGCGCGGGTTTGGTTTCCCACAACTGAGATTCAGAGTTCCAAGCCGATCATAACAATATTTTATGATGACTGCAGGCATACAAGTGTGCAGCAATCAGCATTTTCGTCAATGGTGGCGGAAACAGAAGCATAACGGTGGCCTCTGTTGTAATCACAGTCAATTTCTTGCACTGTACGATTAATTGGGTTGCAATATTTCTTTTGTGTTATTTTGTTACAAGTTCCTGACCTATCCCGAGGATGGGAGTGCCTCAGGTTCCTGAATGCGCGTTGCCTAGTTTTATTGAATAGCCCACGTCGTAAGCCAGTACATTATGCTATATGCACCGTCTTTGTCGTTTTCTGATCTCTCCCGCTGTATGATTTGTAATATAACTTGCACAAAGGATTTCTGGTTAATAAATGACCATGAAATATCTACATTATCTAAAATGTTTTGTTACGACATATAACTACTGCAGCAGTACTTCAAGTTAATGGAACATCAAGGCAAAAACACAGTAACTTTTTGATGGGAACAAAGAAGTGAAAAAAAAAATACAGATCGTTATGCAATTGCTATTGGTCAAAGGATCATAAGGCTTTAAGAGCAAGGACACTTTTGTACCACACAGATAAGCCCAGCGTAATTAATCAAAAACACCTTCATAAATGTTCATTTGATGCTTTTAAAGTGCATTTTATATGGAATGTCATCCATTCAGTTTATATAGCTCTGTTTTCTCTCATTTTGCACCCATGAACTATTTTATGAACCCATAGTGACTGCTGCAAACATTACTATGAGATGAGTTATTTTAGTGCTTCAAAGTGCTCGGCGTAGCGTTGGCATGGCAGCCTTTACCAGCTTTACCAGCTACATCATGGGAGAAAAATCGGGTATAAACGAAGCGACGTAAAAAACAATGCAGAGGTGTGTGTACATCGTTAAGTAAAAAACTGTCCACTCCAAAAGGTGCTCGAGAACGAAAATCAAAATCCCGTCCACCCGTGAGGCGACCTGGATTTCACTTTCTCACATGACGATTCTTGTCATGTAGAGGAATGCAGATGCCTACTGGTCTTCAATGTTGAACTGTTGCTCGTTCTCTCACGTATAGCGAGCTTCAGAGAGGAGAGGATAGGGCTTTGCACTCATAAAGTCTGCGCGTACGCCGGTGCCTACGTGCGCAGGCACAGTCAGTGACGTTCGTCGCTGCAAATGCAGAACTTCTGACATTTTCAAGCGTCGGAATGATTCGCTGTCTAAGCTATACTTTTCGGCACTTGACATCATTGTTGATGAAGTGGCCAGACGTTCTCCTTGTTAGGGAACCGCAATCAGTGCTGCAGAAAAGTGTTTCTGAAAGATAACCGTGATAATGGGCGTGATTTGAAGAAAGTAATTGTAAATACGTAAAAAACTTATCTTGCAAGCAAAATTTAAAAACGCATATTATTTAGTTCTCTTGCGACTAACGCGCTAAAATTTTAATGTGCACTAACGTCTCAGAACAATAAAATTGCTAAACATATCACATTTCATTTGAGGAACTCGAATCCAGGATAACAATTAAAATTCAAATTACAATGATGGTGGTGGGTACAGTTGTCCCAAGGGGAACATTAAGTTATAAGTCAAATTTGTCCTATATTTATATAAGACTCACAGTAGGCTCCAGAAGGACTCCTGACTTGCTGATGACATGGCCCAAAAATAAAAGGTCTTTGTAAGCGAAGCGGCATTTTTCCGGCTTCAGGGTCAGACCGGATCACTTGATAGCATCTACCATTATTACAAGGCGCTCAACGTTGTTGTCGTAGTTTGAGGCAAAGACGACGACGTAATAAAGGCGCCCTACACAGGACTTTAATTTCAAGCCTGCCAATACGCTGCCCATTACACGTTGATATGTTACTCCCGCAGAGCAAATACTAAATGGTGTAACCTTGAATTCCAAGAGGACGTCTGGCGCGATAGAGGTAGTCTTTTCTCAATGCCTCTTCCCCAGTAGGATTTGCCAGAGGCCCGTGATGAACTTCATCGACGTATGATACTTTGCATTGCAGATCATGTTGTGCATCCAACGTGTTGTGTGTCCGTTGGAAGGGGTATACGTGATTATCTGTAATTTTGTTCAGCCAACGGTAAGCGAGGTAGTAACGTAGGTGATTGCATTGTCTAGTTCGCACTTCTAGCGTCTCCTCAATTGTCGTGACCTCTATGAGCAATTCTGCTATGGTGTTGGATGGATTTCTTATCGGTATCCGTCCAGCAGAGGGCTCTTGTGTTGCACTGCGCAAATGGAAACAAACGTTCTTTTCTGCAGACGTGTCGCAGTTTGTGTGGCTGAACAGACGAGTCGGTGAAGTTCGCGATGTACTGGCTGGGTAGCTGCATGCGGGCTTCAAGTAAAGCTTGGACTTGCAATTTGCGCAGAATACTCTTGAGCCTCTGTAAGAAGCCTATATATATATATATATATATATATATAATGTGTGCAGGAATATGCAAATGTTTAAAACATAAGGTATTCGTCCAAGGAATGCCCTTTTTGTGTTTACCTATATAATTACATAATTTACTTGATAAATTGATTGTATTGTTTATCTCGGCCGTGGTGTCTCCCTAAGAGTTAATATTTATTCTGTCGTGCTGTAAGGAGCCTACCAGATTTGTTGTGGGCTCCTAATAAGTTATGGAGGTTTTAACAAAATCTGCAATACTATCCCCCTATGATCGTCGCCGGTGATGCGTTAGCATTGAATCGTTATTGAGACGCAACGTATCGCCACCGTAAAATGAGTTATAAATGAGGCGTGAAATGCAACCGGACTGCTGTTTTGCGCTTCTCTAAGAAGATTTATTGCCAACTATCACCGCCGCCGCAAAACCGGGATGGCATCCGAAATGCGAGGAGTACCGCTGCGAGATGATGCTGAGAAACACGTCGTGTGACAGACAGCCTTCTTTCTCGCACTACTTTTATCCTCGCTGCGCCGTCTAGTAGCACTACTGAGGGGTGTGGCCTCTGAGGGGAGAAGCATGGCGCGCCAGTGCCTGTGAACGCTGATAATTGTTCCTTAGCTTGTTTCACACTCAGTGGCAGGGATCAATGTTGGCAAGATGTTCATTTAGGAGGGGCACATGCCCAATGAATTCATGGCGCAGTCCACTAAAGCTGATGTCATGATAGACCGCAATTGAAAACTGGCACATATCCAGGGCATTTATGGCGGAGCCTGCGCGCATTTCAGGGGTTTTGACAATGGTGAGCGCGCAGGTTGGCATGACGAGGGGTGGATTTCTTTACTGGTGCTTTTCGGTTTTACGCGGTAGTGATCTTATAAAAACTTTATCAATGCTCATCGGGCAACTAGGATTAGCTCAGTGCACTTTTCTCAACAAAAACGAGCTATTTGATTTTACAGGTTTCTTTCTTTTTATCTTATGGTGGGGGCAGGGGTTACTAAGACAGCAGCGATAGAAGATGGAACAGGAAACGTAAAACAGACACGACGTGTGCCTAATTTGTTCATGGTATAAGAGAGATTATCATGAAATTCCATTCGTGCTACACAGCCCAAAGTTTCTTCTGTATTCGTGTTCTATTCCCTGCACTTCTGCAATAGTTTCTCGTAGTAACTAGCCCATCAGATCATACTTACCACGCAGTTCACTATTGACACGATGATGATTAATAGAAGTTAATGCGGCGCATATACACAACACTTTGGGCAGATTCACCGCAAATGTTAGAATCTACTAAATCGAAGTTCATCTCGTGCGGTAGTTAAGACTGCGAAATCTAAGGGGTCCGTGACCGCCCCTGGCTGCTTATGTGGGCGGACCTGGCGTGTCATCGCCACAGAACGCGTGAACGACGTACCTATTATTCACTGCCCGCACCGTTCCCATTGTGACCGTTGTGGGAACCAGTTCTTCAGACCGTGGGTAATTGGCTGTTGTGGGAACCCTTTTCGGAGCTATTGTTTAATAGACAAGTGTACGCGAGCCTAATGTGCCGCATTGCCAGCTTTTGTTGATGTATCGATCGCAATTACTAAACTATCCGTTTTTCCAAAGCATACACACAGCTACGACCGAGCAGCGGGGCGGAACAGCATCGTTCAATCACCCTGCCGCCTATGCTTGCAGGTGCCGTCTGTCTATAAGTAGTTATTCTGTCCATGCTGTCGGGCTCTATGGCTTTGCGCTGGGTTTTATTGCTATGGGTTTGTGACCCTCTCCCGCGTTTTTTTTACGTTGTTTTAAGGGGAGGGGCAAACACCTTAAACTGAGGTAAAATAAAGGGGGCATAGACAAGGCCCAATGCTGAATAGCCGGTAGACCACTCTTAAAGCGATCCTCGTACAGGATTGGCGATGAGTGTGCCGGCGGACTGCCTCAAAGCCACTTGGTGCAGACTGGGCTGTAAATGTATGGGGTGGGGCACTGAAGCGTAGAAAACGCTATCCACTATCCCCTATCCCAGCAGGTTACGCCTTATTTAACCAATCGTCCGATTTCCCACGCTAGGGCACGACACTGGCTCGGATATAGAGTACTCACCCGTGCTCATGTTTCAGGTTGGGTACTTGAATCGCTCTTCCTGTTTGAAAAGTCGCAACCGCTGTCGTTTTGCGTTGTCGTGACCCAGCGAGCCCCTGTCATTACTGACGCGTCGCAAAAATTGGTTTTCTTAAGCATAGGTCCTTTTCTCTCCGCTGAGGTGAAATCGAATCTAGCGCCGGATTGGCTAATTAACGTGTTCCTAATATTGCAGCTTGATGAGTGGGGCCAGGACGAGATTCGTAATAACTTGTGAGCTCCTACGAATTGGTAGACAGCGGTTTATGTCGAGGTAAAGCAGTTTTCGAGTAGGCTTCGTGCTGTTAAAGACGATATTGCGTCAGTAAAAAGTAGTTACTTGTATTTCGTCCGAATCACTCGACGATGCTCACGGCATTTCCACTGTTGCTGAAAGGAATGTAATCATGCTTGAAGACACATAAAACCAACACCACTGTTTCGCCTTGCTATTCTTCGGCATACCCAATGGTCATCATAAGAATGAAGTCATTCACTTACGTACCCATCACATGGGAATCGCCATCAATCATCTTCAAATGGAACGCGAACATCGCCTCGGAAAGCGCGTATTACAGAAAAGCTACAAGTTTAACAACTTGCATTTTGCAGTTCGCGAGTATGTTTCCCTGCAAACCCATATCTCGTTACATGAACTCATTTATTTCGCTAAGACCAAAAACGCACTATTTAAGCGAACCCTCAATACCATTTGCCTACACATACGATGCAGCACCTGCCTCAGTCGCTTTATTACTGGTTAGGTTATAGGTTAGGTTAGGTTAGGTTTTTAGGATGGCAATACGTTTATCTAAGATAGACTCCAATTTACCACACGCGCCTACGCAGCTCTTGTATACTTAGGTATCATTTACGAATAAGCGTAGTATATTTATCCTCAACGCACTGAAATTTCATCGTATTTAGAAGGCACAGAAACAATAGAAAAGTTTTCCCAATAAAGGTATTTGCTCTTGATGAGCTATACTTGGTGCAATCAGCACATGTAGCTTAGCTTACTTTATGGATCGAAAATTCCGTACAAAATAAGGCCGATATCTTAGACAGCTATAAGGGTAGTGAAGATGGTAGTGCCTTCGAAATGTCAGGTGGTTTAACTCAGTATGCGTCAACGAGCGACGGAGTTACGATCCCATTCCTTGCGTTATTTCGACGGTGATTCCTTACATCCTCAGAGCTAGGTGGCGCCGCTACAGCTTAAGTATCCCGCATATTGCCACCTTTTAATGTATCCGCCGGTGCTCGCGCATAAAGCGCTTGATGTCCAACGGCGGAGTTTCGTCATGTAAGGATTCACAATTATGTCGGATATGCCTGACGATTGCTTATTACACGGACGCACTATATGGGGTACCTCTCTAGGGGACCCTATAAATGCTGGAGGAGTATTGCAAAGCAGCATAGCACTAACCAACAGCTTCCACCTAGGTGCCAGATCACAACATTTATATTGTGCAATGTAATCCTCTAAAAAATGAAGAACATCTATCAGAGAGTGATGTTTGGTGTTCCGCAGCAGGTTTCTCCCTTCCTTATTTGAGCCCAGTGCCCGCATTATTTTTTTAAGGGATTATAAAAATTGGTTTAATAGGAATATTCATTTTGTTTGCTAAGACCAAATAAGTACGGCAAGTAGAAAGACTTCATCGGAGCATACTTCATCTAACTTCATCTAAAAGAAATGGCCCAGCTAGGTCAGACGGATCTTTCCTTAAGAGCAACATGCATGCCCTGCAAAATATTTCCTAAACGGCAGAAATGCGAGTTGTCGCATACATATATACATGGTGTTTCAACGAACACTTCCAAAAATCCTTAAAGGTTGCCTGTGGCAGGTAGCACAATTATAATTCATGAGGTGGTCTACTCGAAGCGGCGGACATTACTTGCACAAGAAATTGATATGCAAAATCGAATAATTAACAGAAATTCACTAATTAGGTTGTTAACTAATTACCTGATGGCCCATATTGCACTTCACAAATTGTAGCCATGGAGTTCGCAATGCAGATCCACTTGGAACGAATTCTCGGGATGACACCAGTTTCAAGATATTAATTACCGAACTTTCGCAGCGGCAAATAGAGGCGAAAGACTGAATGATGTCGGTGGAATGACGAAGAGCTTAGGAGGTCAGTGATAAAAGTGTATGCGACAATGATAGCATGATTTCGAAATAATGACGTAAGCGACGACAGCATGAGGACAATCACATGACGACGACTGTCTAATGAATATGGCTCGACGATGTAGGCGCTACAGCGATATAGATATATATATATATATATATATAGTGTAAAGGGCTTTATTGGAGTTCGGAGCAGCGCAGCGGCGACAGTCAAAACGAGACATGGCTGTCAAGCACGAGCGCCGTTGCCGAGCAAAAGCGCTGGACCCACTAGCTTCTCTCTTCGCTACAATATATATATATATATATATATATATATATATATATATATATATATGCATACTGTAATTACAAAGAGCGGCAGCGAAGCTCGGGCGCTGGCGCTGTGTGTGCGTCGAAGACGAAGACAGGCAAAACAGAACAGCCGACTCAGTGGACGGGTGTTATATCTGTTCTCTTGCTTCCAATTGCACAGTAAGGCGGCAATTTCTTCAGCGAGAACTCAATATGCTTATCTGAATAAATACCATAGTTACGCTAATTACCTTTTCAGCTAATTACATTACGGCACATACTTAGGTTGCCAACTATAGTCGACGAGTTCGCATGGCTTATCCACTTGGAACGAATTCTCAGGACTGCCCCAGTTTCGAGATAATCATTTGCAAAGCGTCCAACGAAATGCATTGGGGTTCCAGCTACATTTTAAAGATAATACTGCTTTAAGCATTTCGTCGTTCATATTGAAAATATTATCTCGAAGTTGGCGTAATCCACAAAATTCGTACAATGTGGATACGCCTGGCGAACTCACTAACTACAATTCTTATGTAAAACATGTGCCATTTACTAAATAACTAAAACGCAAATTAGCTTATTTATGGTATTTATTCAATTAGGCATATTGATTTCTCCAAAAAGTAATGCGCCCTTCATCGAGTAGTTTAGATAAAGGATTAGAATTGTGCTATCTGCCACAGGAAATAAAAAAAAACAGTGTTCCACTAAAAAAAAGCACCCTTTATATGGCCAGTTGGTCGAAAAATTCTATACGACTCCAGACAACTAATTTTCCATTACAGAGCGAGAATGTGAAACTAGAAAACTCCTTTCCCAATACAGCGCGAGAGTTCGCAGTTTAATGACATTGTTTGAGCGGCTGATAGCTGCCATCGCAAGTAAAGTGACAAATGACACATTGTCCGTGAAAACAATAGGCGCGTCAGTGAAAAACATTCTATGCGCCCGTCCGTTTTCGCCGTTCCCCGTGTGGAATTCTTAAAAATGAGACGTTGAGCCTAGGCCAGGAATGTCTAAGCCTATAATAAAAGGTGAGACAGCCAGCAGAACAGGACACCCTGGTAAACACCCTACCAGTGGGGATGGAAGGTGATTAAAAGGGCCCAATACGAGAGAATGCGTTAAGCCGAGGCAACGCTTTGTTTGGCAATGTAAATATGAGCACATATCTGTTGGTACTCCTCACGCATATATAAAAGTTTACCGCATACCGCAAGCCTAACACCTCCACGCATCACTTCCCCGTATAACACATTCTGCACCACACTGACCGCCATATATTGCTATGCATATCTTGGACTGTTCCTTTTTCGAGAGGTTTCGTTTTTCTTTCGTTTATTTTTCTCCATTGGCGCACCCGCCGGCACGTACGTGTTAAGTGTTCATGTTTTGGTACTTTCTGCTATAAGTACGCCTAAGATGCCACCAGGACATGAAAAAATTGCTCGGTATTTTATCGTTTGTCGTAAGAGCTGGGGGCATTCAGGAATCATTCTGGACGACAGGAGAAGAGGGGCTCAGCACGTAAGCCTTCAGCGCATTCTTCCATCCTTGACAGATGGCGTGGTGCTAGGAATGACGTCGCTCCTGATTCATCACGCTCAAAACAATTCTCAACAGGCATATGTGAAAAAAATTGCAGAACCCATCAACGATAATAATCAATGTTAGCGAATAGCTTCCGTGAACTGCAGGAATCAATGGAGAACGAGCGCTCCCTAAGAGGCCCTATGGAAGTTGCGGCTGAAACCCGCAGAAACCATTCAACAAGGAAGCCATGAAAATGGTACGGCATTTGGAAGGAAAACAAGCGCGAGTCTATATCAACGTTAGCATTAGCTCTGTGTGTCGGGCGAGAATCTGGACACATCTACCTCAAGGTGAGCGGCAAATTTGCAAACGCGCAATTGCAGCACGTGCTACTGAAAACTGTTTCCACCGCTTGCTAGGATGTGTATTACGTCGTTGCTTTCGTCACACGATATTTGAGCGCTGGCTGCCCATAGGACACACCAGCAACACTCCCCAAAGATGTATAGCTGCTGACGTCATTAGAAGAGTGTTTGATGTCGTCGGCACGAACTATCACAGTGTTTTGTAGAAAAGACAGCGTGACGGCGCGGCACCGGAAAGACAACATTGTGACCACGATGGCATGACAATGCTGTGCATCACGACAAAACACTTGCAGTGGACTTCACATTGACAAAAAAATTTTACTCTTAAGCGTGTTTTCTCGCGTTTATAAGTCACCCCCTTACAACCATAGAAAAGGTTGTTTAGGTCAACTAATACACCCATGAAGGAGGGATTTTTTAGTTACACAGTCTTTCTCACGATGTTTGATTTGCCAAAAGGAACCGTTCGTTCTTTAGTCTAAAACGAAATGTTTAGCCTTTCAATACCCCAGTCGTTGCGACTTCCGCCGAAGTAATATTTAGGAATTTTAGGTGTCTACCGTGATGTTTGTAAAACAATCAAGCGAAGGAAAAATTACGACAAACTCATGTCACGATGACTGTCGATGGAAATAGTCTTTGATCAGTGTAGCGACGGACCCATATACCTGAAGTAACGTTTATTTGCAATGTGAAGTGGCATTTCTGACACTTTTCTTGCTTCGAGTATAACTACGTACTCCGATATCGTCTGACTGCAATGGCAGCGCTTGCCAAGGTCACCCATGAGCATGGTGGTATGACGACAGCAGTAGCACGGCGACGCAGTGACGTTGGAAAGACGAAGAAAGAATGATATCGATAGAGCGAGGAAGGCGGTATAAGGATGTTGGCATGAAGACAGTTGGGTGTCATTGTTTGTACGATAATTCATGGATTGTATAAAGACAATAGCATAAAGACGATGACGTGAGGACAAGGATATGACGACGATGTATATGGCGACGATGGCGGGTCCACGACGATATTACGGCAACCGGATGAAGAAGCTGAAATGATGAAAATGGCGTGAACGCTGCAGCATGACGACGACGGTAGGAAAACATGTGCATGATAGCGTCTGTCTAACGATGACGCAATGACAACGATGGCATGAAAACGGCATCATAATCATGATTTAGTGACGACAGCACCATTACAATAGAACTAAGAACAAGAAATAACGTCCACGGATCGAAGAAGGTGGTATGACGATACCTGATGACTACATGGGATGACGTTACTGAAGTGATGATGATGGTGAAACGGCAGCCTGACAACGACAGCATAGTAACAGCGGTAATATAGCGACAGCTTGACGACGATGGCTCACGAAGATGAAATGAGGACAGTCAGATAGCGAAGTTACAAAGACGTCGATGTAACTAACAATCGCGATGCAATCACGGCAACGTTATGACAATGAATGGATGACGACTACTGTATGACGACGAGAAAATGACGACGTGGCGTGACAATGGCATGAGGACAGTGAAATGATGACGAGTGTACGGTGGTGATGCCGTGATGACGACTATCACGAAGCCTTTCATGACGGCATGACTTGAGACGAAGGACGAAGCTCGAGTGACCGTGCTGGTGTGACCAGGACAGCAACATGACGATGGTGAGACATCCACTGTAGGACGACTGTATGGCGACGATTACATGACGACGACTGCATGACGAGAGTCAGGTGAGAAAGCTGTAATGCCGATGATGCAACCTTCGTCACGACATCACGACTGTGATCAAACACCTACTGGGCGAAAATATTAGAAAAAACTTGGGGAACTGGGTCAAGGTAGATCGCGTAACGACAACAGCATGACGAGAATTAGATCGTGAAGTCTGAATGACGGTGATTGCACGACCATGACAGCGTCCCGATGGCGATGGGACAAGGAGTGCACGATGGCTGCGTGATAACAATGACGTAAAGACGGCAGCACGAGGAGAACCAGATGACAAAGCTAGAATCATGACGATGCAATAACCAGGACGGAATCACAACCATGAGCGCATACCTAGTCGCCCAATATTAGTCAACTTCGGCCACCTACTCATGGTAGAAGGCATGACGACGGCATGACGAGAGTCAGATCACAAAGCTGGAATGATGACGATGAACTGTCCATGAAGACGTCTCGAGCAGGAGCCCATACCTGGTGACCCAACCAAGTGCTCAACTTGGGTATCTGGGCCAGTGTAGGGGGCTAGATAGATAGAGAAATATAAATAGATAGATAGATCCTTGCCTCCCGTGAGCCGGTGCGATAAGGAAAACCTGTTGCATTTGGTAAAGCTTTGACACCAAGCAAAACAGATCATCTGGAAACCAGTATAGCGTCTTTAGCATTCACTTTGGGTGTTTACAAAAGTATGCAGGCCCCAACAGCGCTTGTTAAGATGACTACGTAAATATGACATCAGGTGATTGGAATTAAATCACAATGAAATATTTTAAGTTATAGCATCCCAGTGCTAGGAAATTCCCCTCTATGATTCCTCATATGCTCATCAAGTTGGAAAATGTCCCTGCCATGTTTTCACTACACAAGCTCTTTATTATTACTTGGCACTCAACAGAAAGACAAAGAGCAGACAGGGCGTGAACTCATACAGCGATGACTCTCAAGTTAGTTTTATTTGAAAGATAAAAAAAGCTCGCATATGCCTGCCGTGGGCTCAAGCTACTTGTGTTATTCAGTCTTCTCCTTCTCTTTTATTTCCGCGCATACGAACGTTAACATAACGGTTACAAGGCAAAAAACTGGTAATTATTGTGAAGGTTACTGTACACTATCATTGTCACCACATGATGATTTATGATTGCTTGAGAAGAATTATAACCACTCAACGTGAGAGACGTACGCCTGGTCAAGGCGCCTTCCGTTGTTATTAGTATTCTGGAAGGCTTTCAGAATAATTATTTTGTCTTTGTAGCTATGTCTCTGAGAGAGAACCGTCTCTTGAAACTTAGGAACAGACCCACACGAATCGCGAAGTTACACGAAACGCTCGTATTCATTTGGTTCTCCGTTTTTCTTCGACACTTCTTTAGCTTCATATTTGTACAACGCCCAGTTTCGCTAACCCACTTGCTTCCCCATGGCAAGGACATTTACCACACGCGAAATAAAGTAATATATGTGCTAAACACCACAAACTGTGGTGAAAAATAGAATAAACTGTATGCAAAAGAGCACGCGAGCGTAGGTAGCTCCTTCGCGCTGCGGTGGGTGGTCCCCTCAGCCCAGGAGTCAGCGGCCTTAGCTACCTTTCTCCCTCGGTTGACGAGGTTTAGCTGGTCCGTCGAGTCGGAGCTGGACAGCGCTGCCTCCCATTGCCGTGTGGTGGGGTATGGTATGGGTGTGAGCGGTGGTTTGTTTGCGCAGGCCCATACCATGTGGTGAAGCGTTGCGTATTGATCGACGTGTGGCCATAGGCTTATCTTCGCACATTTTCATTGGGTTTCCCGTACGTGCCCAAACATTTCCTCAATTACTTCGGGCTGAAATTAGCCCTAATATTAAAGCCACTAAAAGCAAACTGGCGGTAGATACTTGGAAAGTAGTCAAGATAAACGGATATGGTCTTTGGTTCACGACAAACGATGAAAAAGCGAACGTGCTCATGATTTTGTAGCTTAAGAATAAGTTTTGTCGTGAGCATGTCTGCTGATAGTGATTGCGCAGATTAGAGAGGCCACTGGTAGAACATAGGTACGTACATTTGAACATTTTCTGAAGAGGGCATAGTATTCCTGTGCATAAGAGCCGCTTTTTCGATGACCTGCGGTATTGTATTATACAACTGCCTCCTTGTTCAACTAGACAGACCGAGAAAAAGTAGATAGCCTGATACGGTTGTTAGCTGAACCTGCTGAACAGTCATCGAGTGTTTGAAGTCGGACAGGTGAACGAGAATTCCAGCGAAAGCAACCAGAAGGTCAGGTTGCCTCAGTGCCATGCGTGCACAAATTTGCAGGGAATTTGAAGAAGGTAGAGTAAATCTAGGTACGTGATACAAAATGAAAAAGTGGGCCAACAAGTATGACGCCAGATTCTGGTATTCAGCACTGATATTTTTTTATATCTCATGCGCATATTGCCTTGTACAGAGTGCCCTTGCCATGCGCGCGTGCGCAGATAGGAGGAACAGGGAGCTGCGCAAATTTTAGGTTAACAAGTATCGAGAAAAAGAAACGAATTTGACACAGTCATTTATCGCGGCACTGCAGTTCGCACGGGTGCGTTCCTAAGGTAAAAGAGAAGCCTCTCATTTACATACATAACGACAGAGAATGTACTCAACAGGCTTCCAACAATGATAAGAACAAAGAACAGTGTGTTAGCCAGGTGCCTGTCATTCAGTGATACGGCAGTTGGATTCTTCGGAAGCAGTCATAATCAAAAGATAGCGTCAATGACAGTGTGTCTTCCTACATGTGCATTATATTGCCTGTTTTTTTTTTTTTTTTCAAGTAAACCTCTGTATAGAGAGTCGGCGCTCGGTGTGTTTCCTTCCGTTTTCTCCACTCCTTTCCCGTCACCACTGCAGGTAAAAAATAAATCAACACCAAATAACGCGCCGTGCAGTTCATATATGAGACATGCTTGAATTGCATTGAATGGAATCTTTATTTTAATGTATCATAGGTGTATTTTAATGTATCATGGCGGGAGTAAAAGCTGCTTAATAGCAGCTTGACTAGCTCCCACTACCTACATTGCCGTCAACCTATAAGCCTATTCATAAGGTTAACTTAGAACAATAGCATTGGCTTCCCGAACCGGTATGACGTGCTTCAGATACCGAGAGCTTGATAAATTATATTTCAAACCTTGTTCTGTCATCGCTTCGAACTTTTGCCCAAACACTACTCTGAGGAGCGTTTTTCCCTGTGCGATGCTTCTAGTCAGTTCTGTACAGGTTCAAAAATTGTAAACCCATAAAGAATCAGAAAACTAGTGAAATATATGAACCTAAAATGCCTAAGCCAATAAAAGGATTGAATGGCTTAAAGTATGAGGATTCTCATTGCAGTGAGTAACACTATAAATGCAGCAATTATGTTTTTTTTGAGCGGTTAGACGTCGAAAGCAGCTTCAACCTGGGTAAACCACGAGGCAAGGTTATGCGGTCATAATTACCCTAGTTGCAGCTGTACCACCGAGGCACTTTCCGAGGCCGCAGCTGCTGAATTGTTCGCAGCTAGAGGCACGATACCTGTGCCGGCGGCGAAAACATTGCATACCGTTCCGCTGCCTCATGATTCCATGGGTGCAGCGTCGATGTCCACGGGTTGCGTGTTGGGATCACGTCGGGGTCACTACGCTATAGGAACGGAAACGTGGCCCTGTAGCCAACGGGAATTGGCGTGGGCTGGACTAACAGGTAGACAACCGTCCATAATAGAACGCTAGAAAGAACTGAATGTTTTTTTTTTTTCCGAGTGCTTGCCTGGAGGAGCCTGAGCATGGCACAGGAGCGTGGCCAAGTGGGGCTGCAACCAAGGAATACCAAGGAGACACTACACCTGTAACAGTTTCTACCTTATCAATTTTTCCCCGATTCTTTTTCCACCAACACTCCAAACGTATCTTCAATATTTTGACTGCTACCTGATATTGCTTCATGCAGTGTAAACTTCAGCAAATCTGAAACGTGTACGTTTCATAAGCGTCTCACTTGCGAATGCGAATGCGTTCGAATTCCACTGGGATGTGCTAAGTTGTCTCCGGCTTTTTCTACAGCAAACCCTTGCCCTAATTGGTTGCGAATATTTTCTCAGGTTTGTGTTTGTCCTGAGGCGATATACTCGGGTCTCAAGTTACTGGGCTGTGTGCTATCGTACAATTTTTTCCCCTAATTTCTTTCTGTCCATTCTTGTAAAGCTATGGGCTCCTAATCTAAATCCAATTTACTGTCTCTGTTTCTGTCACTTTTTCATCACTTCTGATTATCTGGTAATCTAATTTACCCTGCACCTGGTTGCCAATTTCCAAGTGGTCATTCGACATTATGTATCCCGGCTTTGGAGACATATTTCTGCACTTCAACCACTTACATATTTTATACATGTTCCCGAGTGTTTCTTAGAACTATTTTTCACTCACTTCTCTGACTTCTGTGAACGCTGCACCATCCAGCGGTGCCGCACCAATTCGAAACTTGCACAAGATTGCCTGAATACATGTGAAGCGGGTTCGATTCCACACTGTACCAGATAAATTTTTAATTACCTGTTTTCCATGAGTCCATAGCCAGAATACCTAGAAGCAAATACCCACAGACCCATGTTGATACGAAAGACACTCAGTGAAAATCAGCCTATTCCCAATGCCACATACTCTGTGACCCAAGTTGGCATCAGAGAGGTTGAATGTAGGGTGAAACATACCCATTCGTACATACCAAGCGACCCACGTTGGCGTCAAAGTATTTTAACGAAGAGCAGGTCATAACCCGTGGCACGTACCCTATCATCAAAGTTGGTGTCGAATAGATTCAACGAAAATTGGGAGGTGCTTAAGCTTTGCATTTAATAGTAGAATGCGACAGCATTCAAAGATTCCTGACAGCTTCTCAGGCTTCCCGGTAACTGGAGCTTGCGCAGCCATAATGTTTACCGAGTAAGGCTGGTGGCGAACGCTATGAACCAATTCGAGCGTTGTGGTTCGTTTTTTTCCGCCTTCGTTTCCACGAGTGGCCGGAGTCGCGGATGCCGCGGCGCCGCGCTATGATTGGTAAAAAGCACGGGACGCGCCGCTCTATGACTGATAGAAACGTGGCCACTACGACCTCAAACGGCAGGTGGAAAAGGGGTGTGTGCTTGAGCCCCCGCGTAACAGAATTCTGTTATCTCGTATCTTCGAATTACAATACGAAGCTATCGATTGTGTGTATATTGTGTGTTTATGCATTTTACTAGAGGAATTTCAATTAGTTCAGTATCGCCTATGCGCCAAGCGGAGGACCTGCGGGGTCCGGGACGATTTTTTAACACGAAAGTGTTTTATGCCGGGGTCCACCAAGACTTCACTGACGTATTTCCGTCACGGAAATACGTCACACGAACATACACGAACATAATACAAAGAAAGAAACCAGAAGAAAAAGTTCCACAAACATGCAAAATTTGGAAATCGAACCCACGACCTCTCGGTCCGCGACGATAGATCGCCGAGCGTTTAACCATAGCCTCCTCTATACTTTTCGTGCCCGCGCGTTGGCGCGGAATACACAGGCGGCGTCCGTCCCTCATAGTTCCGGTGCTTGCCGCTAGAAGCCGCCCCGATCCCACAATAACAGCAGACGACGTGGCCTATGTGCACGCTTGCATTGGTGATCGTCTAGAAACGTCTTCATGGCATTAGACTATGCGTATACGCTAAATAGGGTGCACACATAAAATTTTTAACACAAACACTATATGCGGAATGCAATGCGAACTTTTATATTTGATTTCGCGCTCATAGCTTGAGCACTTTTCGAGACAACGGTTTGGCGTGGAAATCTTTCGCAAAGTCGTGTTTGTCAGTCACGCTCGTAGCGAAGTTCACAAAAAGTGGACGGAGAAACTTCATAAACACAACGTCCAAGAGTTTTTCATGATGGCCTGGGGCTGACCACTTGAGTTGTTCACGTTTCTGAAGTACTTTCGCGGCGTTGTCAACGGCAGCCTTTAGTGGCTGCTTCATGTTTCTCGCTTTTGCGAAGAAAACTTCCAGGTACTTCTTTAGCGAATGCAGAACCATTACAAGCTCAGCAGACGGATAGAGGAGTCCACCTCTGTCCTGGTGCCTAATTAAGGCATCCGATGGCGTAGAAGTGTTTGGTTTCGTTACAAGAGTGAAGCATTCATCACAGGAAATGGTTTCGTGGATTTTTCATGCGATATATCCACCAACCATTGCTAGTGCAGCAACATCTGGTGTTGGGAGCAACGTCTTCCCCCTGTCGAGATGCTCCTCGAGGGTCATGGTACGCTTCCTGAGGGATGCACCGCTTCTTTCGGTTTGCTTTCGAGGCTGCAAATATGATGGATACTCTTGGAAGACGCTGCGCACAACGCCTTTCTTCAGTCTTCGTGTCGTGCACCCTTCTTTAAAGTCAGAAGGGACGAATTGTTATTCCACTGTTTGTCAGCTACAAACAGTGGAATAACAAGATGTGCTATTTGGGGTCCAGTTGTCTCTCGAGATTACCTTAAGCCACTTTTCGCGAAGTTCTTGGTCACTGGGAATTTCGTGGAATGATACTCCGGTTTCTTTCCGGCCGCTCCATGATTTGCAGTGCGGTACGCAGCAGTACGGCATTGTGCAGCATTCGGGGCGCAACCAAACTTTTGAGCTTGGACAGCCGCCTTTTCTCTTTATCGGTAGTGCTGCACACAACAAAAATACCACTTTTAGGCATGTTGCCTTGAAACAAGCGAATTTTCTTTACGATGTAACAGATTTAACAGAGAACTTACCCGAGTCGACCGAAAGTTGGAAGAAAGCGCACACAGGCACGGCTGTCTCAGTGAGTGCTGCAGTTAGCAAAGCACTTTGGGGACACGCACCACACTAGAAAGAACATCAACTGGCAAGCAGAGTTTTAGAACAAGCACGGTAAACTAATTTTGCACGCGGCGGGAAAAGCGCAGCGTAGCGGTGTGCACCTGCTGTTGCAGCGAACGCCGAGTGAGCTATTATGGGACGCGAGCGCCCCTAGGGGAACGCCGAGGCGTTCAGGGGACGGCGGTGAGGGACCGACCGCGCAGGCACAAAAGTTATAGAGGAGGCTATGGTTTAACCCATTGCGCCACAAACGCATCTGCAGAGAGCTACACAGACGCGCCTTATATATCTAACACTCCTCCGTGTACCCGCGCTCTTGCTCGGGGCGGTGCCGCCGCCTACGAGCAGAAAAGAGAAGTACTGCATTATGACACTAACGCGCACCGACAGTGAACGCTTCGGTGGTCTCACCACTACGACGCCTCGATGCCAGCATTCCAAGGGACGCTGGCATCAAGAAGCACTACCAACGCGTTCTCGCAGAAGCACTACGAGGTGGCGTTCACCGTACTCAGCACAGCGGAGCGTGGCCTCCGCAATTAGCTCTGAAAATGTTTCTGAAGTTGATCGCGGAGGCTGCAATTACGACGCGCTGTACGCGCTGATTTGACTCGGTGACGATTCAGTTACGTGCTTTGTCTTGCGCGTTGTATTAGTGTGTCAGTTACGTGCTTCGTCTTTCGCGTTGTGCTAGCGTGTGCAGCGTAGTGCAGCTTCCATATGCACGACGGTTGCTCATGGTCATCGACGTTGGTAGTCGTGATGGAGGAGACGTGCCACCAGGCGTCAGCATGGGTGCATCAACGCCTAAGGGCGCTTTAGCCACAAAACACCAATAGACATTATATATCAATGTGCAATAAACATTACACTACTTCTGTGAATACACGTTTCCCTTTCGTGTTCTATACCGATTCCTATATAAGAGGGATCAACCACATTTTTTTTTTCATACGGACAATGCCACCGACACCGGATTTTCTGCGACATGTGGCCCTTAACGCTGTCAAGTTTGAAGGCAGTCCGTGTTCATTACTACATGCCTAGTGATACAACTCGATGTCAAAGTGGCCTACTGAAGAGCTACACATATGCTCTTTCACATGCACCGTGACCAAAGTTGGCGTGAAAAAGTTTGTTTTTGAAGTCGGTCTGCTCATCACAGCCACCCCAGTCTAAATTGAATAACATTGGAATACTCAGTGAATCAAGTTAGAGCGGAACAGTTATAGCTATGGGCACACACCAAGTGACGCAACTTCACCTGGAGCAAGTTCATCGTGGAGCAGCACATACCTCGTGTCAAATACTCAGTGACCCAAGTTGGTTCGATGGTTGGTTTGAAAATTTCTTTAATCCTGACATCAGCCGAATACTCTACCCATCACACCATGAACTACCTCTGTGACCTCATATGGGTAAAACGAGGTTAGACAGCGATGACGATGCATACGAAAGGCCGTTTGAAGCTTCGAAACAGCGTTACTCAAACAAAAAAAAAAAAAAACACTGTGATAGTACTGACAGAAGTATCAGTATGATTCGATAGTTTGCTAACGTTTGCTACCGATAGTGTCACGGATGGTTGTGAAATTTTCGTGAATTAACATTCTTAGGTTACTTCACGCACTTTCTCTGGCCTATCTATAATTGTATCTATGTATGTTTGTGTCCATGTCTGTATCTAACCGTTTTCCCGCCAACCTGTCTCACTCGGTAGACCATGGTCGAATGGTTAGAGCATCGGGTTGCTGTGCTCAGGTGAAAGTGTTCGAAATCAACCAAGGGACAAACTTGGATCACTCAGTATGTGCTAGTGTGTACAAACAGGCCTCTATTAAACGGAGTTCTTTCACGCCCACCGTAGGCATAGGACTGCATAGGCACCACTGTTGAAGTAGCCCTTGGACCAGAGAGATTTTGGTGTTTTACGTGCCAAAACCACCATATGATTATGAGGCACACCGTAGTGGGGGACTCCGGATTAATTTAGACCATCTGAGGTTCTTTAACGTGCACCTAAATCTAAGTACACGGGCGTTTTCTGCATTTCGCCCGCATTGAAATGCGGGCGCCGTGGCCGGGATTCGATCCCTCGACCTCGTGCTCAGAAGTAGCCTTTGGACGCCGACTTAGAGCACTTGGTGTGTGTCATTGTGCTGATCCCTCCACTGCCACCCATGGTGACTAACATGTCCAATAAACGCTTTAAAAAATATTATGCTAGGTTATGGCAGTCAATAAGCAATCTTTTATCCAATGCCATAGGCGAAATTAATATTTTGTTTGCGTTCAATTGTAAGAAAGAGTTACTTTGATTAGCCTTCTATGGGTACTTCCCCGATTTAGCGGTATATCTGTCTGTTTGTCACCACCTGGCCTTTTACAAGCGAACTAAGGATCACAGGGTAGCCTATTGTCCAACGGGTAGAGCAACGGGTTGCTGAGGTGATAAAACTGGGTTAGGAAGCAATTGTCTGGCTAACTTGGGTAACTCCGATTGTCAAACTGGTTATTTGCCACTCTCGAATATACCTATTTCGCGCCGACTTAAGTCTTGAGTCTTGAGACTTGAGTGAGTGCCACTTGGTATGGGCCGCTCTTCCGTTAGGATATTTCGCGCCAAACTTAGCTGTCTCGTTATGTGTGCCTGGTTATGTGCGTCGTCTGCGTAATGCGAAAAATATATCTCTAATTGATGTGCTGTTTTGCGAAATTAAGCTGGCATGACATTTTTCAGTCAGTATTATCTGAATGTATATTCAGACGTTCAGCACACGTGGTGTTCGTGCTGCCACCGCAAGAAATGGACAGCAGCGTAGCTGCACTAAGTGGCTCGCGCATGATGCATTTCGGCGGTAGCAATACACTCTACAAAAATTATGTATATTCTCCTCAAGGAGTTATCTGAATTATGCGTAAGCATTTCGTAGTAACGACGTGGTGCTGAGTGCTCACACTCAACACTGCTGGTAGTCCTAGCACTGATCAGCGGCTGCGGTCGTCTTAGTGTCAGTATGCGACAACTGCTCTGTCCGTCAGGCATATAAAAATTTGGAGGGCGCTTAAGCTTCGTATTTAAGAGTGGAACGCGATAGCATTCAAGGATCCCTGAATGCTTGTCAGGCTTCCCGGTAACTGCAGCTTTCTTTTTTTCTCCACCTTCGCCTCTGCGCGGCGCTGCCGTTATACGCTTCCTACGCTGCCGAGGAGGCGAGTGCCATCTGGATGGTGTTATTGCAAGTAATCTACCCGGGTGCGCCGCTTTTGGTATGGTAGAAATGCTGGAAAAGAGCTTCGTGATTGAGCTTCTTCATAACAGAATTATGTTTTCTCGTACTTTCAAATTACAATCCGATGCTATCATGCATGTAGGTTGTGGTTAAGTCGTACTTTGCGATTTTTCTCACGGATTTTACTTTGAGGAATTCAATTTTGTTCACTAACGCTTCTGCGCCACGAGGAGCGGCTGCGTTGTCGGGGTGGTTCGGGATGATTTTCTAAGCCCTGGACGCCGCACGCCGACGCCGACAGCGGATTTTCGGTGACTTGGACCCCTTAACGCTCTCGCGTTAAAATCTCAATAGTGGAACAGTGATATGTCACCTCATCTGCACGGATCGGTGGCGAGGGGGAACAACGCTCTCCGTATCTTTACCGCTCTGCGAGTAACACGAAACCTTTATTGGGGAGGCTGATGAAGACCGTGCTCTTTTGAAGACTGCACTCGGCCATTTTCTGGCGCGGACACTCCGGCCGACGGTCACGACGTTCGTTCATTGCAGCACAGAGGTTTCGATCTGTTTGTAAGAGTTTTTGTGCATCGCCATGTCCACTTCTACAGACATCATTCGCGTGCAACGCGGGTCGGGCATGTATACAGAGTACGACTGTGCCGAGTTTACGAGATAATTTCTACCGAGGTGTGACGCCTCAGGAACAACATTTTCATATGGATGGTTGCGAGGGAATATTCACTGAGCTCTGATGCCTCATGAACAGCACTTCCATATGGATGGTTCTTATACTGCGGCCCCTCACCTGCCATTTATGGTCGATTGGAATATATAGGTAAGAACCTTAGTCATGTTTCGCTCTCATTAAATGGCGGCTCACTGGTTATTTGTCACGATTTCGGGTGTCCGCGTCTATCATGTGAGGAGCAAAATTTGCCTTAATGGTGCATTTTAGTGTAGAGCGAGAACCTTCTACGGGAGGAGTGGCTATGCTCGAAATAAAGAGTAGTCGGCTTAGTGCTTTTTAAACAGGTTTTAGCGCCGGAGTCTTGAATTCTTACGAATTTTTATGTTCATCGTGCTCAAGTACCAAATTTCGACGATTATAAGACGTGGTCATGTTAGAAATTTCTGATGTCGGAACGCGCCTTGCAATATATTCTGGTTCATGACGCGAATATAACGTTTTTTTGTTGGTTTTTTAAATTTATATTCGCCAGCTTACCGTTCTCTCTGCTCCCGTTAGCACTATGCTTTGGGCAAGGGTGGTTGCTGTGAATTGCCAATGTGCATTGGCACCGTGTTTCTTCTCCTGATTTGGAAGACCGTTATTGGCGTGTCAGTGTCGTTATGGCTTGTTATTCGCAACCTTGAGCAAGATGATCGACGCTGTTGTGCAGGTGCGGCAAGCGAGTGGTCTCTGGGGTCACGCGTCGCACCACCACGCAGTCCATAAAAGTATTTGCCTTCATGGCTTCAGAGGCGCTCAGTGGCGGTCCACCTGTCAAGGTCATGATCAAGTAGAGTGGTCTTAGCGGTAGTTACCGCTTCCACGAAGGGTGGCGGTTATTATCGCCTCGACGTGAGCTCTTTTGTTTGCGCGTCACAGTCTATGTTAGTCCCGGTCTTCGTCTGGGCGCGCACTGATGAACAGAATGTCTTGTGGGAAACGTCCAAGAAATGCCATATTCCGTTTCGAGACGTAACACAATTTACTTACTGAATCGAATGCTTTGGTTTATCTCGCTGATGATGTCAACCTGATTAAATATTTCGTCTGTTCTGTTGTGAGGAGTTTACGTTCCTTATAGGTGATTTGAATAAAAACAATCTCCAGAACCTATCCCACGGTGACCGACGACGGTGATGCTTTAGAATTATCAATATCGAGACGCAATTTGTTGCCACGCTAAAAATGAGCTATGAATGAAGCGTGAACTGCAACGGGGCTGCTGTTTTGCGATTGCCTAAGAACATTTGGCGACAACTATTTCCACCGCTGCGAAGCCGGGGTGACATCCGAAATGCGAGGAGTACCAGTGCGAGATGACGCTGAGCAACGCGTCATGCGACAACCAGCCTCCCTTCGCCCACTACTTTTTGGACTTGCTGCGCCGTGTAGTACCACTACTAAGAAGTCTGGGCATAGCCTCCGAGGTGAGATGCATGGCGCGCCAGTGCCTGCGAGCATTATCCGAACACCTACTAGCCGAAAGTGTTGTTCCCTCGCTTGTTTCGCACTTGGGGACACATAGCCGGGGACCAAAGTAGGCACGAGGTCAACTGCAGAGCGGCACATGACCAATGAATTCATGACACAGCCCGCTATAGCGATGTCGCGAAAGGCGTCGATTTAAATCAGACACATATGCAGGGCATTTGTGGCGCAGCCTGCACGCATTTTTGGGATTTTGGCACTGGTGAGTGCGCAGGTCGGCATGACTTGGGACGGATTTCATTGCCAATGCTTTTCGGTTTTACGCTGTAGTGAGGTTATAAAACGTAATCAATGTTGCTCGGGAAATGTGGTTACCTCAGCGCACTCTTCTGACCAAGTAAGTAGTCAGCTATATGATTTTATAGATTTATTGCTTTTCATCTTATGGTAGGGGCGGGCATTGCTAAGACAGCAACGCAGGGAATATGAAACAAGAAACGTAAAACAGACACGACGAGTGCCTAATTTGATCATGTTCTAACCAAGATTATCATGAATGTCGCTGCAAGCTACACAGCTTTACGTTTCGTCTGTATTCGTCTTCCCTGCACTGCCACATTTGTTTGTCGAACTAACTCGCTCATCAGCTGGAGAGGAAGAAGACGTTCCTGGCGAGCGGGCGCGTCTACACCGAGCTCTGCTTTTTCCCGGCTTTCTTCCTATAAACGTGTTACTAGGCCAATGCTTCTACCCCGAGTGGGTGTACGAAGTGTTGCCGAACCCGTGGACAGCATCCCCGACCCGATCCCGCTGGACATTCTCGGGTGAGAGTTATTGTTTTGCGGAACAACGCCAACTACGGCTAAGCCTACCAGGCTTAGCTGGAGTACAGTGCCACGCCTAGGCCTTGCGCTGCACGCGTAGGCTGCGCGTCACAGCTGTCGAAACTTCTCCCCGCCGCCGCGCCCGGTCGCCCACCGACATGGCTTGCCTGGTGGAAGGCACCACCATTTCGAAAGATGAGTGGAACGACGATTCCTGGCAGTCGCCCGGGTACCGAGCCCAAGAGAAGCGTCGGAGAGAACTCCGAGCTAAGCTTAACCCGCGGGAAGGCAGTGCTAGTGATGGTGCTGCGCCGAAACACCAACAACATCAAGTGAAACCGCGTCGGCCCCCGCTACCAAAGAATGCGCTCCGCTACCAAGGATGCCGGCAGATGCCATCCACATTGTAGGACGGCCAAAAACACCTATCGACATAACAAAGGTGCCGCCATGGCAACTATATGACTCCCTACTTAGGCCAGCTTCGCTACCAGACCAGCCTCCCACCTCCAGAGACAAAGTGAGAGTTCATCCCACGAACAATACATTTACGCTAAGCGTCGCGGATTCCAAACGTGCGCATTCAAACCCTCGATACTACATTCAAACCCTCGAGACAAAAATTTACAGGGCACTTTCCACTAACCACCACACACGAACACCTCCAACACCTACGCAAACACAAGAAGTACACTCTTCCCCTGCAGCCAGCAATACGGCGCCAATGACGGAAACACCACCACAACCAGTACAGAACGCCGGCAAGCGCAAGGCTGCCACATCCACTGCATCCCTTCATACCGAAGCTGACATCACCACGGCAGTTACTGCAGCGGTGTCTGCGGCCATATCTACACTAGCGACAAGATTAGAAGCCGAATTTGCTGCACGCTTTAACGCGATGCAACAGGCCATTATAGATACAAACAACTTGTTTGCCACACTCAAAAGCTTTACAGAGGCCACGCTAGCCGATTTTGGCGTGCAGCTGGCCAAGAAACGCACCTCATCAGCAAGCCGTACAGCCATTTCAAAGCCATTTCAGCATTTCAAGTGCAGGGGGTCACTCAAGAGCAGCCGACGACAAATTCCCGCCTCCTCCACATGTGGGAAGCTCACGAAGGCCTCCACATCAATGACCACGTAATCCATTATGGCTCCCCGTCACTCCAAGTTAACAATTTGGCAGTGGAACTGCAGGGGTACCGTAAAAAAAGGAGCCACCTGCAGCAAATTATCCAGCATATTCAGAATAATCCCAAGCAAGAAGATGACATCCCTGATGTCATAGCTCTACAAGAAACGAACGGCCACGTGAAACTCTAGGGCTAGCTACAAGGAGTATAACCAATTAGGCACACACAACACCCCCAGTACGGCCATCCTAATACACAAGAATCTTACGGCCGTGCAACACACGCTCATTGAAGTTCTACCGAAGAGAAGAGGACTCAAAACACTTCATATTAAACATATACAGCTCCCCTAGAGAAAGGGGAGCAGACTTCCCACACATCTTTCGAAAAACATCTGCGCTAGCCAAAGATGCACAAATACTAATAATCATTGGAGATTTCAACTCTAAACACCCAGACTGGGGCTATCCCAAATCAGACCCAAAGGGCGTCCGGTTATGGGAAGCCATCCAAGACTTAAAGCTAACCATTCTGAACGACGCCCAACAGCAGCCAACGCGGATCGGAAACATCGTGTGCAAGGATACCTCACCAGACTTGACGCTGTGCAGAAACATACCGTGCGCTCGATGGGAAAACACGGGCCCCTCGGCAGGCAGTGATCACTGCATCCTCCCCACTACCATTGCAACATCCACCAACAAAAGAGCCAAGATCACTGCGCGAATCACGTAGTGGAACAATTTCCGACAGATGCGCGAAGAAGCGGCACCCGACACCATTTCGGACATAAACAAATGGGTCGAGTCGCTAAATCAGGACGTGACCACCGCGACGCGCGAAATGGAGGTCACTCAAGACCAGCCGATGACAGATTCCCGCCTCCTCCACAAGTGGGAAGTGCACGAAGGCCTCATGCGCAGGTGGCGGCGTCAACGGCACAACAAGAAGCTTCGCCGTCGCGTCGCGAAACTCGAACGAGACATTAAAGCCCACAGCGCCACACTCGAACGCCAGCAATGGGGCCAAATTTGCAACAGCCTGAATGGCCAGATGGGCTGTAAGAAAACGTGGCATCTGCTGCGACACCTCATTGACCCCGGTAGTTCCAAGTCGGCAGTACGCAAGCAATTCGAGCGTATAATCCACCAATATCCGGGTACCGACGAAGAGCTGCTGGAGGAGCTCGCCAACCGGTACATCAATACCTCCCACCAGAATCAGAAGAGCAGCAGCGCTAATGCAACAACAGTACAAGTGCCACAATACAGTGGAATCCCCAACCAAGAACTGGACGCCGACATCTCGGAGGCAGAGGTCGGCGCCGCGCTCCACAAGCTGCGTACAACATCGGCGCCCGGCCCCGATGGTGTGACCAACAAGACGCTGCGAAACCTCGATTCAAGGTCGGTAGGGGCCATCACCAAGTACATGAACGAATGCTGGAAATCCGTACAATTACCCCCGGAATGGAAACACGCCAGAGTCACCTTTATACAGAAACCGGGCAAGAAACTTGACCTCGGAAATCTTCGACCCATATCCCTGACCTCCTGCTTGAGCAAGCTAAAGGAACACGTCGTGTTCTGCCGTCTACAAAACTACACGGAAGAGCACAACCTACTTCCCCCCACTATGCTAGGCTTCCGAGCTCACCTATCCACCCAGGATGCCCTCATCCAACTGCACCATGATCTCCTAAGACCAGAGAGTGGTACAAGCACCAAAGCCTTACTCGGCCTAGACCTTCACAAAGCATTTGATAACGTGAAGCACACTGCCATAGTAAACAGCTTGGCCGAGTTGCAACCGGGAGAACGCACGTACGGTCAAACCGTACGGTCGAACTCTCGGTGGGCAATCTAGTCTCCAAACCGATCAAACTCGGTGATCACGGCACTCCTCAAGAAGCAGTTTTATCACCTTTCTTATTTAATCTCGCAATGAAGTCCCTACCATCCAAACTCGACAAGATACCCAGCCTGCGACACACTCTCTATGCCGACGACATTACGCTCTGGACGTTCACGGGATCCGACGGATAAGTCGAAGAGACCCTGCAGAAGGCAGCCGACACAGTCGTCCAGCATGTGAGTGACGCGGGTTTAGAGTGCTCGCATAGCAAATCGGAGATACTAATACTGCGACCCCCAGACGGGCGCAGAATAAAAACCCCACTACCCAACATTAACGTGTACGTCAACAACACTGCAATACCTCACGTGGATTATATGAGGGTCCTGGGCCTTTTTGTACAAAAGAATCGCCACAACAACTTCACCATTGATCGTCTCACCATAGCAGTGAATCAGACGGTTCATTTAATCACCCGAGTGAGGGCACGCAAGCAAAGTATGAAAGAGAAGGAGCTACTCCAAATCATCCACTCCTTTGTCATCTCAAGGCTCACCTACGCCCTTCCCTACCTACATCTACTCCAAACTGAAAAAGCAAAACTGTACCGCCTCATTCGCAAATTATACAAATCTGCGCTGGGGCTCATCCGTACCACCCCTATCGAGCACCTCCTAAGCCTGGGGTTGCACAATACCGTGGAAGAACTTCTAGAAGCACACCGCATGGCGCACATTCACCGACTACAGGGAAGCAAGACAGGCCGTTGGATCCTGGACCGCATCGGGCACAGAGTGTCTCCAACGCACAACGATCCTGCCACCGTTCCCCCCAACATCAGAAAGAGGTTCATCATCAAGCCACTGCCAAAGAACATGCTTGCAGGTCATCACGACGGCAGACGAAAAGCAAGAGCTCAAGCCCTGCACAAAACCCATGGGTCCAACTCCGAAGCAGCATACGTTGACGCTGCTCAATATTCCTTGCCACATAACACGTACGCAATTAGCGTAATTAGCGTCCCCAAGATAATCAACAACAATAACAACAACCAATTTACTCCCCGAGCAACACGAATACCTGTTCTGTGCGTTCCCTCAACTCGGCGGAGGCAGAAGAGGCGGCCATTGCCCTCGCTGCAGCAGCCGGATTTACAACCATAATCAGCGACTCAAAGACCGCCATATCCAACTGTGCACGTGGAATCGTGGCCCCAGCCACACTACGACTACTGCATCCCCTACTCTCCCCTAAACAACAAGATAGTGAAGAAGAACCGACCCCAATTGAATTGATATGGGTCCCGGCTCACGCAGGGAACCCGGGGAACGAGGCGGCCCACCAGTGTGCTCGAGGATTCGTCAGCCAAGCGGTGGGTCGCGTCTCCGACCCAGGGGAGCTGGTCAGCGAGCCACTGACCACATACCACAAAATTGCCTAATACTACCGCCTCGCAAGACGGACAAAACCCCCACCTCATCCCAAGCTCACCAAGGGACAAGAAGTCACCTGGCGCCGACTCCAAACGCACTCCTTTCCCAGCCCACAAATATACGCACACTTTTACCCTGACTTGACAGACCCACACTGCTCATTATGTGGGTCCATAGCCTCCTTAAATCATATTATCTGGGACTGCAGAGAAGATCTCCCCCCACCAGATCTCCTGGCCGCTCCCTCGCCTGAAGCGTGGGAAGCGATACTCATGAACCCGAACCTGGAGGTTCAACTTCGGGCCATCAAAAGAGCTGAGGAGGTGGCTGCAAGGCACCACCTAGTAGCCACCCCTCACTAAGCAAATTAACAAAATAAAGCTGTTTCCTCCTCCTCCTCGCTCATCAGCTCGTACTTACCGTGTAGATCACTACTGACACGACGATGATCAATAGAAGAGAATGAGGCGCATATCGAGAAAAAAATGGTCAGGTTCAGCGCGCATGTTAACATCTACGAAATCGAAGTTCATCTCGTGCGGTAGTTAAGACCGTAAAAGCTAAAAGGTCTGTGACCGCCAATGGCTCCTTTACCATCACAGAGCGAGAATGTGAAACCAGAAAATTTCGTTCCCAATACAGCGCGAGGGCTCGCAGTTTAATGACATTGTTTGAGCGGCTGATAGCTGCCATCCCAAGTACAGTGACAAATGACATATTGTCCGTGAAAACAATTAGCGCCGGTGAAAAACATTCTACAAGCCCATCCGCTTTCGCCGTTCCCCACATGGCATTCTTAGAAATGAGGCGCTGAACATATGCCAGGAATGTCTATGTCTATACTGAAAGGTAGACAGCAAGCAGAACAGGACGCCCTGATAAACACCCTACGAGTTTGGATGAAAGGTGATTAAAGGGGACCCAATGCGAGAGAATGTGTTAAGCCTAGGCAACACTTTGTTTGGCAATGTAAATATGTGCAGATATCTGTTGGTACTCCTCACGCATATATAACTGATTACCGCCGTACTAACACATCCACACATCACTTCCCCGCATGACACATTCTGCACCACACCAAGCGCCAAATGTTGATATACATATCTAGGACAGTTCATGTAGCGAGAGGCTCCGCTGTTTCGTTTATTTTTCTCCATTGGCGCACCCGTCGACACGAACGCATTAAGAAGTGTTCATGTTTGGGTACTTTCTGCTATAACTACGCCTAAGACGCCCCCAGGACATGAAAAGTTTGCTCGGTATTCCCTCGTTTATAGTGAGAGCTGGGGGCATCTACGAATCACTCTGCTTGACAGGTGAAGAGGTGCGTACCACGTAAGGCGCTGGCGCATTCGTCCTTCCTAAGCAGGTGGCGTCGTGCTAGCAATGACGTCGCTCCTGATTCATCACGGTCAGAATAATTGTGAACTGGCGTATGTGGAAAAAATTGCAGAAACCGTCAACGATAATTACCAAAGTTAGCGAATAGCTTCTGTGGACCGCAGGAATCAATGGGGAACGAGCGCTTGCTAGGATGCCCTATGGAAGTTGCAGCTGGAACCCGCAGAAACCATTCAATAAGGCCGCTATGAAAATGGTATGGTATTTTGAATAAAAAAATCACCAGCCCTTCTCTTGTCAAGAAAATGTGAGTAATCGAAGCTTGTCGTGTGTTTATCTGACCTTCGTGGTGATTTTATTTCTTTCTCTTATGTCTGTTACTCAGAGCTTTATTCGTCCAACCAATGCAAGATTTGTGAGGCCAGGGCAACCCTGGAACACATGTTATGGGAGTGCAATCAAGGGGGGTTCCAGACGGAGGCGCAGCCTCGAGCCGAACGCGCTGGGAGACTACGCTGCTCAGCTCCGCCCTCGAAGACCAACTCTGGGCCGTCCAGCGGGCCGCGGAAGCCGCCAGAGCTCAAGGGCTCGTAGCCGACACCTAGGCAGGGGTATGCGCCCAAATCCCCGAATAACTCGCCGGATTATAAATAAAGTTATCATTCATTCATTCTTTGTCGCTATTAATTTCTTTCTTTCTTTCTCTTTCTTTCTCTGACCTTCGTGGTGACTTTCTTTTTCTCTATTTCTCTCTCTTTCTTCCTATCTATCTTTATCTCTCTTTCTCATTCGCTCATTCTTTCTCTTTCTCTCTTTCAATTTTTGTCCATGGTAAGTGCAATGGGGCTTGTACCTTTTCTGCACTATCGCCAGGATCGGGCCAGAGAGAAAGAAAGAGAGACAGACAGAGAGCGAGAGAAATAAATAAATAAATAAAATAAAACGAACTTTCTTGGCGAGGTGGGATTCGAACCCACCTACCGACGGTCCGAAGGCGAGCGTCGTAGCCAATGGACTATACACCTTTTCCTTTTTTTTCCTCCCACGCTTGCAGAACATGGATTTATGGGAACCATATGGTTACATTGTACCAACGATTGCAACACAACTTACTATGGGCGAGAAAAAGAGAAAATGAGAGCGACAGTGACAGAAAGATAACGAGCGAGAGACGAAGAAAGAAAGAGCAAGACAGAGGGACAGAGAGAGAGAAAGAAAGAGAGAGAGAGAGAGATTACAAAACAATATAAGCTTTCTTGGCGAGGCGGGATTTCAACCCGACTACTCGTGGTCCAAAGGCGAGCGTCATACCCACTACGCTATACACCCACGCTTGCAGAGCTGCGCTGTTTCATGAGATCTCGCAAGTGGAACTGGCTTAACTGTTTCAGCGAACCTGTATACCTCGCGTTGGTCGGAAAATTTCGTGGCGGAAACACAAAACGTCAGGTTAACAATTGAAGGCAAACGGTATATCTTTCTTTGCAATTACGCATACAGCATATATATATATATATATATATACGTCGTGACGTCACCACGCTTTCATATATAAAAGGGAGACGCGTCTAGCGACTCATTCAACTCATTCATTCAGTGCACCACGGATATTAAAGACACTAGAAGAACAGCGTGAATACAATGCACGACCATGTGTGGTCTTTCATACAGCTTCGCTGGACGTTCCCGTTCGCAGGCGGGATGGCGGTCATTTTTTTATTTGTTTTTCCTCTTGTATTGGTTCGTACCCATTATGAAGAATTGACCAGCATTAGCATAGAATTGTCTTCTTTCCCGTTGGTTAGGAAGAGACAATTCTCTCTCACATTAGAGTTCGCAGAATATAATGTCTGATTGCCTCCTAACTTTCTTTATCTATCTGGTGTTCTAAATATTTTGAAAGTGTTTCTTACAAAACGGCACTACGGCATTCTGCCATTAATTTCTTTTACAGCGAAGCTGTCTATAGCTAGCTTCCTGGGATCCTTTCGCGTCCGTCACGTCGACAGAAAATCCCAGTGGGCTGTTGCCGGCGGCAGTGCAGGGCCAGGAGCAATGACTCATACCCCCATAAGACGATGCAAACATAAAGCACATTTTTCGTTTGAATACAAAACGCACAAATAAAAAAATGCTGTCAAACCACATGATTGATGACGAGGCGCCTGCACTTTTGGGTTGATCGACGTACGCTGCCACCAGTCCCTCGCCTGTGGTCGTTGTCGGAGACTTTAACGTGGACAACTCAAAACCGGAAACAAAGCAGTGGTGCACCCACTTCATTTAAGAATTCGGCCACGGTTACTTCAACGGTCCGAGTCAACCAACTATACCGTACACGGGTCGGCAAAACAATACCGTACACATTGGCAAAAACATTTCTCAAGTAAGAACGGAAAAAATCAGCGTGTATAATCGCGACCACAAATCAGTCATAGGGGTCATTTCAAAGTAATAAATAAATAAAGGTTTTGTAACCTGCATTGAAACATGTGTTTGTATCATATATCATTTTGAAGAGCAATGTGCGTAATGGGCGCACATCATGGTATCGCTGTTGGTCAGCTGGCCCTACATTAAACGCAACATATCTACAGCTTCGCTTACCAACCACCGTCAGATGAGTGAATGGGCAGTGATTCTTTATTCTAAAGGCCTGGTCTTGCTGTGTCTCCTTTGCTAGTTTTTCAATGAACGTTTATCTTATGAGAATTTCCTATACTGTGCCATGTACTTTACTTCAAAGAAATATTGAAGTATTCGCATCGCCGTGTTGCGCTTTCATTATATTTGGCAACCATTATCTCCCTCATTACGTCTTTCTAGGGTTTCAGCAGCATAAATACCTGTACCTTGATTTATAAGCCTACTTATCATGCGAAATAAATACCTTATTACATTTCGAAAATTTTGTTTTGCTTCTATCATTTATTTTTATTTTAATTATTAATTATTGCACCTAAAAATTCTTATATTACATTTATTTGGAAGTCTCAAATATTCCAGTATTCCCCGTCAAATGTTAAATTTAAGAACACCACAAACAATTGCTTTAGAATTTATCGTCTGAAAAACATTTAAAATCGACTGCTTCGACTGCTTCTTCGTCACTCTGCCGCTGGGGGTAGGAGCCAAATCTCGGAAACGAAAAGAAGAAGAACAAGTCCACCTCGTCTTGAGGTGCCATGCACATAGGCTTGTTCCTTTTGTGTTCGAAGGTCCACGCTGCTCGCCGCTCGCCTGCTGTCTTCGTCTGCTGTCCTGTCTCGGGTGTGGTCAAGTATCGGGCGGCGGTTATCTATTGCTCTTTTAACGTCTCGATTGTTCTTTTGATTCATTTATTGATCTTTTTTCTTCACCTTTAGGATTATTGTGTCGCGAGTGTAAAGTCAGACTAACCTGATGTCTCTTTCTTCCCCCGGTCAAGGGCATTCCCCTTGGCTAGCCTCAATCCCTTCCCGAGAGTGGCCAATAGACTCTTTTTTACGCAGTGGCAACAAAAGTGTCCCTGTGGCTCTTGTGCCTACAAATGGGGGATCGATTCAGATGAAGAATCCGAAAGCGATTCAGGTGGAGCTTCGAAAGGCCTCCTCCCAGTTCCAAAAGATCACCGAGGTCCGCCAGTTTGGTCGCGGTGGTATTCTTTGCTGCTCATCGGATCAGGAGTGCGTTCGAGACCTTCTAAACTGTTCTGAATTCGTATCGAATCCGGTGAGCCCGTTTATTCCACCACACCTTGCATGCTCGAAAGGCTTAGTTCGTGGGGTCGACGCGAGCCTGGACCCCTCAGAAGTGCTAGACTTATTTTCAGTTGCTGGAGCTGTATCCGTATACCGGTGTAGCCGAATTATTGAGAACAGGAAGTCACCTACGGAGTCGGTGATTGTTACGTTCGCGGGAACAGTTCGTCCAACTGAAATCAAGGCATGGCCCCTGATATACAGAGTAGAGCCACTTTCCCCAAGACCACTACAGTGCTTGAAATGTTGGCGCTACGGACACACTATAAAAGGATGCAGATCGGTTACTCGATGCCGCCTATGTGGAGAGAATCACGACAGCACAGAATGTAAGTCGCAGGAAGAAAACTGCTGCCTATGCAATGAAGCACACCCTGCAGACTATTCAAACTGTTCTGCAAAGGAACGAGAATTAAGAATACTAGAAGTGGTGGAACGCAGGCGTTGCTCACGTAGGGAAGCAGTTACAGAAGTTCAGGGAAGATCCCAGGGCTACGCAGGCGTAACAGCTCGTCACACCGCTAGTATGGATGTTTCTCTATCCAAGGCCATAGCAGAGGCAGTAGAGAAAGCTATGGAAAAGGCAATGGAACGACTTGCAACAACTCTTTTTGAGTCCTTGACACAAATGATGACTAGCCAGATGGCGCAGGTCATTGGTGCAGCCTCTACCCAATCTCCTGCATACCAGGTTGCAAATGTACTAAACATAACTCAAAAACAAACATTGTCATCAAACTCGTCAGCTGACTCCCCTTGCGCAGGACCTTCTACTCAAGTAGAACGTACGGAACCGGAACCCCTAACGGAAGAGTATGAAGACTACCAGGATGTAGACATGGAACACAAAAGTCTAAAACGCACACGATCTCCTCCCCACAAAATTTCTTCAGTCAAAAACTCAAAAATATGAAAAAGTGAACCTTTCCAAGAAGGACTTTTTGAAAGAGACTATTTTGGATCAGGCGGTTTCCGCTACCGTTCTATCTTCACCATAGGGTCTCTAAAAATCTTGCAGTGGAATTGTCGTTCCATTGTTTCTGCTACTACAGATCTATCGTATATTTCTTCTCAATTTTCTCCAGACATCATTATCTTACAAGAAACCTGGCTTTCAAATGGTCAAAAATATTCTCTAAAATATTATCGAATGTTTCGTTTGGATCGGCCTGCCAGAGGTGGTGGCGTTGCTTTCTTGGTTTCAAATAAATTTAGTCACAAAGCAACGATATCGTTTCAAAGAATGTCTACCGAATGTGAAATTTTAGCATTAGACATTTCACTCCCAGACTGCTCCCCTTTTACCTTAGTTAATTTATATTTCCCAGCAGGAGTGCAGGATACATTTTCTCTAGACACCGTATTAGCTTCCTGCAGAAAAGACATAGTATTCGCTGGTGACTTTAATTCACACCATGTATCTTGGGGTTTTAAAACTGATTCAGAAGGAAAACGCCTGTGGGAATGGACTCTTGATAATAATCTATCTTGTCTAAATTCAAAAGTTATTACCTTTCTTCGCGGACAGTCTCAATCGGCTATAGATCTCACTTTCTCCAGCTCATCTTTAGCTATATCATCGTGGAATACTATAGACTGTGCTACGAACAGCGACCACCTCCCAATTATTTTTCAAATTGATTTCCCTGTGATTTCTCTTAGAAGGAAAAATAACTCATTTATAAACTATAACAAACTTCAAAAAGACTTGAAGTCTACGATGCTTTCACGTACGGATATGCAAGAGGATATTAGGGCTCTGAGCCTCTGTGCAGTTTTTAAAGCGTTCCGCGAAGAATGCAACAGTTAATTTAACCTGCAACACAGGTAAACCATTAAGTCCGTGGTGGAATTCAGATTGCGCGAGGGCCCACCGAAAACGAAAAGCTGCCTGGAAGCAACTTCTTTGTAATCAATGTCCAAAGAATTGGAGTGATTACCAATTTGTTGCTGCAACATTCAAGCGTACGATAGATAAAGCCAAAGAGGAGTATGATATGAATAAATACAATCATCTGTCTAAATCAAAAAACAAAAAAGCCCTTTTTAGGTTTTTACGCTCTCGAAAAATGATTCCAGTTCCAGCAAATATTGACTCTTCCGTGCTTTCGCCACGTGAATTATCCGAATTATTAGAAAATATTGGAAAAGGACTGAAAGATAGGTTCACTTCAATCATTCCACCGTACATAGTGAAACCGTTACCACTAGAGGAATTTAGGGAAGTCACAACACAAGAACTGGCGGATGTTGTTCGCTATCTGCCTTCTTCAGCGCCAGGACCAGATGGAGTTACCACAGCCGTGATAAAAATTCTGTATGAATTGTCCCCAGAAGAAATTTTGAATATGGTAAATTACTCTTTAAAAAATGCGTGGGTACCTTCAGAATGGAAACTTGCTAAGGTAATTCCGATACTTAAAAAACAGGGAGGTCGATATGATTTAGATAATATTAGACCAATTTCCCTAACATCAACTTAGTTAAACTAATTGAACGAATTTTAAATTGTCGAATTACGACCTACATTTCTGAAAACTTAATACTTAGCCCCTGTCAAATTGGTTTTAGATCAGGGTGCTCGATTTGGTGTGCGCACGTAGATTTAGAGAGTCGCATAAAACTTGCTCGTCGCCGAAGAGAATATTCAGCATTAGTGACCCTGGATCTAGCAAAAGCTTATGATTCCGTGGAACATAGCATACTGATAAAGCAATTAGAGAATTACAGGTTTCCGAAATACATCACGGCGTGGTTGTCAGAATTTTTAAGGGAAAGAGAGTTCTACTGTTTTCAAAACGGATGTTCATCGTCTAGGTATAAGCAACAGAGGGGAGTACCACAAGGATCAGTATTATCTCCTGTTTTATTTAATATATTTTTAAGCTCCATCCCGCTGCTCCAGGACATTCATGTGTACGTTTATGCTGATGACATCGCTTTTTTTGCATCGAATGCTGATCTACATTCACTTTATCAAATGTTACAAAATTACTTATCTATGCTTGAAACTTGGATTGAAACCATACATATGTCTCTGAACGTTAGTAAAAGTGCACTCCTTCTCTTTCCTTTAGATGTTCCCGTTCACATTTCACTGATGTATCGTCAAGAGTTTATTCCTCAGGTGGATTCTCTTAAATATCTGGGAATTACATATGATGGAACACTAAACTGGAAAAGCCACATTGATAACGTCGCGTTTAAGGCAACTCGGGTTGTAGGATGGTTGCGTAAAATCAGTAACCGACGATACGGGCTGCGAAGAAACACATTAATTATGATATATAAAATGTATGTCCGACCAATCATGGAATTTGGATGTGTCTTATTTTCTGGGTGTCCAGCTTATAAATTAAACCTTTGGTACTATTAGAAAAGGAAGCTCTGCGTTTGTGCCTTGGACTCCCTAAGTTTGTTGCAAACAACGTTCTGTATATGGAAGCGCGACTACCATGTTTAATTAGTAGATTCCAATCCTTACGGTCCAAACGTACCTAAAGTTTTACGATTCTCCCCAAAGAAGATCAATGTATGTTTTCATTAATGAACCAAGTACGTTTTTTAATACTCATTGGTCGCGACTGCACACCCCTCAGATCGTATTCGTACAGGCACAGCTAACACCACTGAATGTACAAATTCAATGTATTCACCCAATAAGTCAATCCAAGAAATCCTCCAAATTGAATTTGACGATATCTTCCCCTCGAATGCTAAACTAATGCCATTCCAATATTTAAATGACCAATTACAAGATTACCTCTCTCACCAGGAAACAAACAATATAATAGCCACGGACGCTTCAATGTTAAACGAAAAGGCTGGCGTAGGCATCTTTTCTCCTTCTCTTAGTTGGTCCTTTTCTATTCGCCTTCCGGATTACACGACTATTTTCATAGCAGAATTATTGGCGATTGTTTTAGCACTGCGCAAACTACCCCCGAATCAATTATCAGCTGTCGTAGTAACAGACTCTCGGTCGGTATGTGTGTCGCTTTCCTCGGCAACGAATTCAACTATCTTAAATGTGTTTCAAAATTTAATCCCTACAACGTTACAAAAAATTAATTTACTCTGGGTTCCTGGACACTGCGGTTTATACATAAACGAAATGGCAGATTTATTAGCCAGAACATCTTTAAATGGACCTGTGCTTCATATTTTACCGGATACAGCTTACGTCACTGCATCGAGATTCAGAACGCTTATCCTACGAAATGACTTAATCAAATTATCGCTGATCCCATCTACAGACTTTCAGCATCTCGGTTTTGGCTGGAATATTCAGTGGTGTCCTTCTCGGCAGTTAGAAGTTACATTCTCCAAATTACGCTGTCGCATCCCGGAATTGAATTTCTATTTACACAGAGCTGGTCTGACGATGTCCCCTCTGTGCCAAAATTGTAAGGAAATTGAAACAATAGACCACTACTTTTTATCATGCCGACGTTATTCAAACCAGAGAACGAAATTACTCGAAGCTCCACTCTGCAAAATTGGATTAAGATTAAGTACACCAGTATTATTATCATTTGGGGCCTCCTCCCTCGGCTATTGTCACAGAGACGTTTGTTGCGCAGTCTTTCAATTTTTAACAGAAACAAGACGATTACCCTGTTAATTATAGTAACCTTATCTACCTATCAGATCAGTATTCATTTCACTGAAATTTGTTTCTCCAAATTCGTTAGCAACATTGTATTTTTTCTGACCTTGATAATAACTATATTTTTCACCTTTCGGTTAGTCTGACTGCTCGTTGGCACAATACTCTAGGTATACAAAATTTTCTTTGTTTTTGTTTGTGCCTTCTTTACTTTGCGTATCTCATTGTCAAAAAGAATTTTTTTTAGCTACCTACTGCCGCCCGATTCTTGGCCTATCCCCCTCAGTGGGTGCGAGCCATGGTGAAGGATCATCATCATCATCC
>NC_051160.1:69778584-69910274 GCF_013339745.2 Dermacentor silvarum | reverse complement strand
TTCTCTTATATACATTGCACCACTAAGGCGGCCATTACTTCGGCGAGAATCAATATGCTTATCTGAATAATTACCATAGTACGCTAATTACTTTTTAGCGAATTACATTACGGCACATATTTAGGTTCCAAATATAGTTATGAGTTCGCAAGGCTTATCCACTTGAATCGAATTCTCAGGATGCTACCAGTTCGAGATTATCATTTTCAAAGCATCCAACGTCCACAGCATTGACGTTCCAGGTAAATTTTAAGAAAATACTGTTTTATGCATTTCGTCGTCAATTATGAAAAATAATATCTCGAAGCTGGGTAGGCCACAAAATTCGTACATTTTGGATACGCCTGGCGAACTCACTAACTACAATTCTTATGTAAAACATGTGCCCGCATACTAAATAACTGAAACGCCAACTAGCTTAATCATGTTATTTATTCAATTAGGCATATTGATGTCTCCAGAAGTAATGCACCCCTCATCGAGTAGTTTAGATAAAGGATTATAATTGTTGCTATCTGCCACAGGAAATAAAATGTGTTCCACTAAAAAAAATACCCTGTATATGGCCAGTCGGTCGAAAAATTCTATGCGACGTCAGACAACTCCTGCCCATTACAGAGAGAGAATATGAAACAGAAAACTCCTTTCCCAATACAGCGCGAGAGTTCGCAGTTTAATGACATTGTTTGAGCGGCTGATAGCTGCCATTCCAAGTACAGTGACAAATGACACATTGTCCGTGAAAACAATGGGCGCGCCAGTGAAAAAGATTCTATGCGCCCGTCCGCTTTCGCCGTTCCCCGTGTGGCATTCGTAGAAATGAGACGTTGAGCCTAGGCCAGGAATGTCTAAGCCTATAGTAAAAGGTGTGACAGCAAGCAGAACAGGACGCCCGGGTAAACACCCTACCAGTGGGGATGGAAGGTGATTAAAAGGGCCTAATACGAGAGAATGCGTTAAGCCGAGGCAACGCTTTGTTTGGCAATGTAAATATGTGCACATATGTGTTGGTACTCCTCACGCCTATATAAAAGGTTACCGTATACCCCATTAGCCTAACACCTCCACGCATCACTTCCCCGTATAACACATTCTGTACCACGCCGACCACCATATAATGCTATACATATCTTGGACAGTTCCTTTTCCGAGAGGTTCCGCTTTTTCGTATATTTTTCTCCATTGGTGCACCCGTCGGCACGTACGTGTTAAGAAGTGTTTATGTTTCGGTACTTTCAGCTATGAGTACGCCTAAGACGCCACCAGGACATTAAAAAATTCCTCGGTATTTTATCGTTTGTCGTGAGAGCTGGGGGCATTCACGAATCATTCTGGAAGACAGGAGAAGAGGCGCTCAGCACGTAAGGCTTCAGCGCATTCATCCATCCTTGGCAGATTGTGTGGTGCTAGCAATGACGTCGCTTCTGATTCACCCCGCTCAAAACAATTCTTCAACTCGCGTATGTGAAAACAAATTGCAGAACGCATCAACGATAATTATCGAAGTTAGCGAATAGCATCTGTGGAGCGCAGGAATCAACGAGGAACGAGTTCTTGCTAAGAGGCTCTAAAGAAGTTGCGGCTGAAACCCACAGAAACCGTTCAACAAGGAAGCCATGAAAATGGTATGGCATTTGGAAGGAAAACAAGTGCGAATCTATATTAACGTTAGCATTTGTTCTGTGTGTCATGCGAGAATCTGGACACATCTTCCTCAAGGTGAGCGGCGAATATTCAAACTCGTAATTGCAGCACGTGCTACTGAAAACTGTTTCCACTGCTCGCTAGGATGTGTATTACGGCGTTGCTGTTGTCACACGATGGTTGAGCATTGGGTGCCGATAGGACACACTAGCAATACTCCCTATAGATGTATAGCTGCTGACGTCATTGAAAGAGCGTTTGATACCGCCGGTACAAACTATCATAGTGTTTTGTGGAAAAGAAAGCGTGACGGCGCGACCACGGAAAGACAACATCGTGACCACGATGGCATGACAACGGCTGCGCATCACGACAAAACACTTGCAGCGGACTTCATATTGACAAAAAATTGTACCCTTAAGCGTGTTTTCTCGTGTTTATAAGTCACCCCCTTACGACCATAGAAAAGGTTGTTTAGGTCAACTAATACACCTATGAAGGAGGGATTTTTTAGTAACACAGCCTTTCTCTAGATGTTTGATTTGCCAAAATGAACCGTACGTTCTTTAGTCTAATACGAAATGTTTAGCTTTTCAATACCCCAGTCGTTGGGACTTCCGCCGAAGTAATATTTCGGTGTCTTCCGTGATGTTTGTAAAACAATGCAGCGAAGGAAAAATTACGACAAACTCATGTCACGATGACAGTCGATAGAAATAGCCTTTGAGCAGTTTAGCGACGGACCCATATACCTGAAGTTAGAGCACTGCACGGGCTCGGGCTTACCCGAAAGCCCGAGCCCGGCCCAGCCCGTTGGCCGGGCCGGGCCGGGTAGCACATTTTTTTGACGGGCTCGGGCATGGCGTGTGCTTTTTGACTCGGGCCCGGGCCGTGCTCGGGCTTTCTGGTGGTGTGCATGTAACGTGCAGCGAGTTATTCTCGGGTGTCTCAACTCTGAAAAACATTATTTTTCGGTCTCGGGCCGGTTTCGAGTCGCGCTCAGGCCTAAGGTAAAGGGGTGGCGGGCCGCGCCGGGCGGGTAACGTAGATTATTTCCGGGCCCGGGCCGGGCCCGGGTCTCGCCATAAATGTTTTGATCGGGCTCGGGCGGGCCGCCCAACGTTTCAGCCCGGCCCGGGCTTAAAAAATCGGCCCGTGCAGTGCTCTACCTGAAGTAACGTTTATTTACAATGTGTAGTGGCATTTCGGACAATTTTCTTGCTTCAAATATAACTACCTACTCCGATATCGTCTCACTTTGCAATGGCAACGCTTACCAAGGCCACCCACGAGCATGGTGGCATGACGGCAGCAGTAGGACGCCGACGCAGTGACGATGGAAAGACGAAGGAATGGTATTGATAGAACGATGAAGGTGGTATAATGATGTTGGCATGAAGACGATTGGGTGCCATTGTTTATACGATAATTTATGCGATGGTATAAAGACAACAGCATGAAGACGATGCCGTGAGGACAATGAGATGACGACGAGCTGTATGGCGACGACGGCGGGTCGACGATGATATTACGGAAACCGGATGAAGCAGCTGAAATGATGAAAATGGCGTGAACACGGCAGCATGACGACGACGGTAGGAAGACATGTGCATGATAGCATCTGTCTAACGATGACGCAATGACAACGATGGCGTGAAAACGGCGTCATAATCACGATTTAGTGACGACAGCACCATTACAATAGAAGGAAGAACAAGAAATAACGTCCACGGATCGAAGAAGGTGGTATGACGATACCTGATGACTACATGGGATGACGTTACTGAAGTGATGACGATGGTGAAACGGCAGCCTGACAACGACAGCATAGTAACAACAGTAATATAGCGACAGCTTGACGACGATGGCTCACGACGATGCAATGAGCACAGTCAGATAGCAATGCAATGCAATCACGACAACGTTATGGCAATGAATGGATGACGACTACTGTATGACGACGAGAAAATGACGACGTGGCGTGACAATGGCATGAGGACAATGAAATGATGACGAGTGTACGGCGCAAGTTGGAATACGCTAGCGCAAGACAGGGGTAATTGGAGATCGCTGGGAGAGGCCTTCGTCCTGCAGTGGACATAAATATAGGCTGATGATGATGATGATGATGATGATGATGATGATGATGATGATGATGATGATGATGATGATGTACGGTGGTGATGGCGTCATGACGACTATCACGAAGCCTTTCATGACGGCATGACTAGAGACGAACGACGAAGCTCGAGTGACCGTGCTCGAGTGACCAGGACAGCAACATGACGATGGTGAGACATCCACTGTAAGAAGGCTGTATGGCGACGATTACATAACGACGACTGCATGACGAGAGTCGGGTGAGAAAGCTGTAATGCCGACGATGCAAGCTTCGTCACGACATCACGACTGCGAGCAAACACCTACTGGTCGAAAATATTCGAAAAAACTTGGGCAACTGGGTCAGCGTAGATGGCGTAACGACAACCGCTTGACGAGAGTTAGATCGTGAAGTCTGAATGACGGTGATTGCACGACCATGACAGCGTCCCGATGGCGATGGGACGAGGAGTGCACGACGGCTGCGTGATAACAATGACGTGACGACGACAGCACGAGGAGAACCAGATGACAAAGCTAGAATCATGACGATGCAATAACCAGGGCGGAATCACAACCATGAGCGCATACCTAGTGGCCCAATATTAGTCAACTTGGGCCACTAGGTCACGGTAGAAGGCATGTCGACAGCATGACGAGTGTAATAACTCATAGCTGGAATGATGACGATGAGCGGTCCATGAAGACGTCTCGAGCAGGAGCCCACACCCAGTGACCCGAGCAAGTACACAACATGAGTAACTGGGCCAGTGAAGGGGGCTAGATAGATAGAGAGATAAATAGATAGATAGATCCTTGGCTCCCGTCAGCCGCTGCGATAAGGAAAACCTGTTGCATTTGGCAAAGCTTTCACAACAAGCAAAACAGACCATCTGGAAACTAGGTTAGCGTCTTCAGCATTCACTTTGGGTGTTTACAAAAGTATGCGGGCCCCAACAACGCTTGTTTCCATGGCTATGTAAACATGACATCAGACGATTGGAACTACATCACAATGAAATAGTTTTATGTTGTAGCAGCCCAGAGCTAGCAAATTGCCATCTATGACTCCTCATATGCTCATCAAGTTGGAAAATGTCCCTGCCATGTTTTCACTGCAAAAGCTCTTCATTATTACTTGGAACTCAATAGAAAGACAAAGAGCAGACAGGATGTGAACACACACCGCGATGACTCTCAAGAGAGTTTTATTTGAAAGATAAAAAAGCTCGCATATGCCTGCCGTGGGCTCAAGCTACACCTTTTATTCAGTCTTCTCCTTCTCTTCTATTTCCGCGCAAACGAACGTTAACATAACGGTTACAAGGCAAAAAACTGGTTATCATTGTGAAGGTTACTGTACACTATCATTGTCACCACATCATGATTTATGATTGCTTCAGAAGAATTCTAACCAGTCAACCTGAGAGCCGCCTGGTAAAGGCGCCTTCAGTTGTTATTAGTATTGTGGAAGGCTTTCAGAATAATTATTTTATCTTTATAGCTATGGTTCTGAGAGAGAACCGTCTCTTGAAACTTAGGAACAGACCCACACGAATCGCGAAGTTACACGAAAAGCTTGTATTCATTTGGTTCTCCGTTTTTCTTCGACACTTCTTTAGCTTCATATTTGTACAACGCCCAATTTCGCTAGCCCACTTGCTTCCCCATGGTAAGGACATGGGGTACACATTTACCACACACGAAATAAAGTAATATATGTGCTAACCACCACAACCTGTGGTGAAAGATAGAATAAACTGTATGCAAAAGAGCATGCGAGCGTAGGTAGCTCCTTCGCGCTGCAGTATGTGGTCCCCTCAGCCCAGGAGTCAGCGTCCTTAGCTACCTTTCTCCCTCGGTTGACGAGATTTAGCTGGTCCGTCGAGTCGGAGCTGGACAGCGCTGCCTCCCATTGCCGTGTGGTGGGGTATGGTATGGGTGTGAGCGGTGGTTTGTTTGAGCAAGCCCATACCATGTGGTGAAGCGTTGCGTATTGATCGACGTGTCGCCATACGCTTATCGTCAAACATTTTCATTAGGTTTCTCGTAAGTGCCCAAACATTTCCTCAATTACTTCGGGCTGAAATTATCCCTAATTTTAAAGCCTCTAAAAGCAAACTGGCGGTAGATACTTGGAAAGTAGTCAAGATAAACCGGTATGGTCTTTGGTTCACGACAAACGATGAAAAAGCGAAGGTGCTCAGGATTTTGTACCTTAAGAATAAGTTTTGTCGTGAGCATGTCTGTTGATAGTACTTGCCCAGGTTAGAGAGGCCACTGGTAGAACATAGGTACGTGCATTTGAACATTTTCTGAAGAGGGCATAGCATTCCTGTGCATAAGAGCCGCTTTTGCGATTATACAACTGCCTCCTTGTTCAACTAGACAGACAGAGAAAAAGTAGATAGCTTGATACGGTTGTTAGCTGAACCTGCTGAACAGTCATAAAGTGACTGAAGTCGGACAGGTGAACGAGAATGCCTGCGAAAGCAACCAGAAGGTCAGGTTGCCTCAGTGCTATGCGTGCACAAATTTGCAGGGAATTTGAAGGTAGAGTAAGTCTAGGTATGTGATACAAAATGAAAAAGTGGGCCAACAAGTATGACGCCAGATTGTGGTATTCAGCACTGAATTTTTTTATATCTCATGCGCATATTGGCTTGTACAGAGTACCCTTGCCATGCGTGCGTGAGCAGATCGGAGGAACAGGGAGCTGCGCGAATTTGAGGTTAACAACTATCGAGAAAAAGAAACGAATTTGATACAATCATTTATCGCAGCACTGCAGTTCGCACGGGTGAGTTCCTAAGGTAAAAGAGAAGCCTCTCATTTACATACATAACGACAAAGAATTTACTCAACAGGCTTCCAACAACGATAAGAACAAAGAACAGTGTCTTAGCCAGGTGCCTGTCGTTCAGTGATACGGGAGTTGGATTCTTCGGAAGCAGTCATAATTAAAAGATAGCGTCAATGACAGCGTGTCTTCACACATGTGCATTATGTTGCCTGTTTTTTTTTTTTGTTTTTTTTTTTTCAACTAAACCTCTGTATAGAGAGTCAGCGCTCGGTGTGTTCCCTTCCCTTTTCTCCTCTACTTTCCGGTCGCCACTGCAGGTAAAAAATAAATCAACACCAAATAACGCGCCGTGCAGTTCATATATTAGACATGCTTGAATTGCATTAAATGGAATCTTTATTTCAATGTATCATAGGTGTAGGATGGCGGGAGTAAAAGCTGCTTAATAGCAGCTTGACTAGCTCCCACTACCTACATTGCCGTCAACCTATAAGCCTATTCATAATGTTAACTTAGAACAATAGCATTGGCTTCCCGAACCGGTATGACGTGCTTCAAATACCGAGAGCTTGATAAATTATATTTAAAACCTTGTTCTGTCATCGCTTCGAACTTTTGCCCACACATTCTACTCTGAGGAGCGCTATTCCCTGTGCGATGCTTCTAGTCGTTCTGTACAGGTTCAAAAATTGTAAACCCATAAAGCATCAGAAAACTAGAGAAATATATGAACCTAAAATGCCTAAGCCAATAAAAGGATTGAATGGCTTAAAATATCAGGATTCTCATTGCAGTGAGTAACACTATAAATGCAGCAATTATGTTTTTTTTTTTTTTGAGCGGTTAGACGTGGAAAGCAGCTTCAACCTGGGTAAACCACGAGGCAAGGTTATGCGGCCATAATTACCCTAGTTGCAGCTGTACCACCGAGGCAATTTCCGAGGCCGCAGCTGCTGAATTGTTCGCAGCTAGAGGCACGATACCTGTGCCGGCGGCGAAAACATTGCATACCGTTCCACTGCCTCATGATTCCATGGGTGCAGCGTCGATGTCCACGGGTTGCGTGTTGGGATCACGTCGGGGTCACTACGCTATAGGAACGGAAACGTGGCCCTGTAGCCAACGGGAATTGGCGTGGGCTGGACTAACAGGTAGACAACCGTCCATAATAGAACGCTAGAAAGAACTGAATGTTTTTTTTTCGAGTGCTTGCCTGGAGGAGCCTGAGCATGGCACAGGAGCGTGGCCAAGTGGGGCTGCAACCAAGGAAGACCAAGGAGACACTACACCTGTAACAGTTTCTACCTTATCAATTTTTCCCCGATTCTTTTTCCACCAACACTCCAAACGTATCTTCAATATTTTGACTGCTACCTGATATTGCTTCATGCAGTGTAAACTTCAGCAAATCTGAAACGTGTATGTTTCATAAGCGTCTCACTTGCGAATGCGAATGCGTTCGAATTCCACTGGGATGTGCTAAGTTGTCTCCGGCTTTTTCTACAGCAAACCCTTGCCCTAATTGGTTGCGAATATTTTCTCAGGTTTGTGTTTGTCCTTGGGCGATATACTCGGGTCTCAAGTTACTGGGCTGTGTGCTATCGTACAATTTTTTTCCCTAATTTCTTTCTGTCCATTCTTGTAAAGCTATGGGCTCCTAATCTAAATCCAATTTACTGTCTCTGTTTCTGTCACTTTTTCATCACTTCTGATTATCTGGTAATCTAATTTACCCTGCACCTGGTTGCCAATTTCCAAGTGGTCATTCGCCATTATGTATCCCGGCTTTGGAGACATATTTCTGCACTTCAACCACTTACATATTTTATACATGTTCCCGAGTGTTTCTTAGAACTATTTTTCACTCACTTCTCTGACTTCTGTGAACGCTGCACCATCCAGCGGTGCCGCACCAATTCGAAACTTGCATAAGATTGCCTGAATACATGTGAAGCGGGTTCGATTCCACACTGTACCAGATAAATCTTTAATTACCTGTTTTCCATGAGTCCATAGCCAGAATACCTAGAAGCAAATACCCACAGACCCATGTTGATACGAAAGACACTCAGTGAAAATCAGCCTATTCCCAATGCCACATACTCTGTGACCCAAGTTGGCATCAGAGAGGTTGAATGTAGGGTGAAACATACCCATTCGTACATACCAAGCGACCCACGTTGGCGTCAAAGTATTTTAACGAAGAGCAGGTCATAACCCGTGGCACGTACCCTATCATCAAAGTTGGTGTCGAATAGATTCAACGAAAATTGGGAGGTGCTTAAGCTTTGCATTTAATAGTAGAATGCGACAGCATTCAAAGATTCCTGACAGCTTCTCAGGCTTCCCGGTAACTGGAGCTTGCGCAGCCATAATGTTTACCGAGTAACGCTGGTGGCGAACGCTATGAACCAATTCGAGCGTTGTGGTTCGTTTTTCCCCCCCCTTCGTTTCCACGAGTGGCCGGAGTCGCGGATGCCGCGGCGCCGCGCTATGATTGGTAAAAAGCACGGGACGCGCCGCTCTATGACTGATAGAAACGTGGCCACTACGACCTCAAACGGCAGGTGGAAAAGGGGTGTGTGTTTGAGCCCCCGCGTAACAGAATTCTGTTATCTCGTATCTTCGAATTACAATACGAAGCTATCGATTGTGTGTATATTGTGTGTTTATGCATTTTACTAGAAGAATTTCAATTATTTCAGTATCGCCTATGCGCCAAGCGGAGGACCTGCGGGGTCCGGGACGATTTTTTTTTTCATACGGACAATGCCACCGACACCGGATTTTCTGTGACACGTGGCCCTTAACGTTATCAAGTTTGAAGGCAGTCCGTGTTCATTACTACATGCCTAGTGATACAACTCGATGTCAAAGTGGCCTACTGAAGAGCTACACATATGCTCTTTCACATGCACCGTGACTAAAGTTGGCGTGAAAAAGTTCGTTTTTGAAGTTGGTCTGCTCATCACAGCCACCCCACTCTATATTAAATAATATTGGAATACTCAGTGAATCAAGTTAGAGCGTAACGGTTATACCTGTAAGCACACACCAAGTGCCGCCACTTGATCTGGAGCAAGTTCATTGTGGAGCAGCACATACCTCGTGTCAAATACTCAGTGACCCAAGTTGGTCCGATGGTTGGTTTGAAAATTTATTTAATCCTGACATCAGCCGAATACTCTACCCATCACACCATGAACTACCTCTGTGACCTAATATGGGGCAAACGAGGTTAGACAGCGATGAAGATGCATACGAAAGGCCGTTTGAAGCTTCGAAACAGTGTTACTCAAATAAAAAAAACACTGTAGATATTACTGACAGAAGTATCAGTATGATTCGATAGTTTGCTAACGTTTGCTACCGATAGTGTCACGGATGGTTGTGAAATTTTCGTGAGTTAACATTCTTAGGTTACTTCACGCACTTTCTCAGGCCTATCTATAATTGTATCTATGTATGTTTGTGTCCATGTCTGTATCTAACCGTTTTCCCGCCAACCTGTCTCACTCGGTAGACCATGGTCGAATGGTTAGAGCATCGGGTTGCTGTGCTCAGGTGAAAGTGTTCGAAACCAACCAAGGGACAAACTTGGATCACTCAGTATGTGCTAGTGTGTACAAACATGCCTCTATTAAACGGAGTTCTTTCACGCCCACCGTAGGCATAGGACTGCATGGGCACCACTGTTGAAGTAGCCCTTGGACCAGAGAGATTTTGGTGTTTTACGTGCGAAAACCACCATCTGATTATGAGGCACGCCGTAGTGGGGGACTCCGGATTAATTTAGACTACCTGAGGTTTTTAACGTGCACCTAAATCTAAGTACAAGGGCGTTTTCTGCATTTCGCCCGCATTGAAATGCGGGCGCCGTGGCCGGGATTCGATCGCCCGACCTCGTCTTCAGAAGTAGCCCTTGGACGCGACTTAGAGCACTTTATGTGTGTCATTGTGCAGATCCCTTCACTGCCACCCATGGTGACTAACATGTCCAATTAAACGCTTTAAAAAATATTATGCTAGGTTATGGCAGTCAATAAGCAATCTTTTATCCAATGCCATAGACGAAATTAATATTTTGTTTGCGTTCAATTGCCAGAAAGAGTTACTTTGATTAGCCTTCTATGGGAACTTCCCCGATTTAGCGGTATATCTGTCTGTTTGTCACCACCTGGCCTTTTACAAGCGAACTAAGGATCACAGGGTAGCCTATTGTCCAACGGGTAGAGCAACGGGTTGCTGAGGTGATAAAACTGGGTTAGGAAGCAATTGTCGGGCTAACTTGGGTAACTCCGATTGTCAAACTGGTTATTTGCCACTCTCGGATATACCTATTTCACGCCGACTTGAGTCGCCTGATTTGTGCCACTTGGTATGGGCCGCTCTTCCGTTAGGATATTTCGCGCCAAACTTAGCTGTCTCGTTATGTGTGCCTGGTTATGTGCGTCTGTGTGATGGGAAAAATATATCTCTAATTAATGTGCTGTTTTGCGAAATTAAGCTGGCATGACATTTTTCAGTCAGTATTATCTGAATGTATATTCAGACGTCCAGCACACGTGGAGTTCGTGCTGCCACCGCAAGAAATGGACTGCAGCGTGGCTGCACTAAGTGGCTCACGCATGATGCATTTCGGCGGTAGCAATACACTCTACAAAAATTATGTATATTCTCCTCAAGGAGTTATCTGAATTATGCGTAAGAATTTCGTAGTAACGACGTGGTGCTGAGTGCTCACACTCAACACTGCTGGTAGTCCTAGCACTGATCAGCGGCTGCGGTCGTCTTGGCACCAGTGTGGTAACTGCGACAACTGCGCTGTCCGTCAGGCATATAAAAATTTGGAGGGCGCTTAAGCTTCGTATTTAGGAGTGGAACGCGATAGCATTCAAAGATCCCTGAATGCTTGTCAGGCTTCCCGGTAACTGCAGCTTTCTTTTTTCTCCACCTTCGCCTCTGCGCGGCGCTGCCGTTATACGCTGCCTACGCTGCCGAGGAGGCGAGCGCCATCTGGATGGTGTTATTGCAAGTAATCTACCCGGGTTCGCCGCTTTTGGTATGGTAGAAATGCTGGAAAAGAGCTTCGTGATTGAGCTTCTTCGTAACAGAATTATGTTTTCTCGTACTTTCAAATTACAATCCGATGCTATCATGCATGTAGGTAGTGGTTAAGTCGTACTTTGCGATTTTTCTCACGGATTTTACTTTGAGGAATTCAATTTTGTTCACTAACGCTTCTGCGCCACGAGGAGGGGCTGCGTTGTCGGGGTGGTTCGGGATGATTTTCTAAGCCCTGGACGCCGCACGCCGACGCCGACAGGGGATTTTCGGTGACATGGACCCCTTAACGCTCTCGCGTTAAAATCTGAATAGTGGTACAGTGATATGTCACCTCATCTGCACGGATCGTGGGCGAGGGGGAACAACGCTCTCCGTATCTTTACCGCTCTGCGGGTAACACGAAACCTTTATTGGGGAGGCTGATGAAGACCGTGCTGTTTTGAAGACTGCACTCGGCCATTTTTTGGCGCGGACACTCCGGCCGACGGTCACGACGTTCTTTCATTGCAGCACAGAGGTTTTGACCTGATTGTAAAAGTTTCTGTGCATCGCCATGTCCACTTCTACAGACATCATTCGCGTGCAACGCGGGTCGGGCATGCATACAGAGTACGACTGTGCCGAGTTTACGAGATAATTTCTACCGAGGTGTGACGCCTCAGGAACAACATTTTCATATGGATGGTGCGAGGGAATATTCACTGAGCTCTGATGCCTCATGAACAGCACTTCCATATGGATGGTTCTTATACTGCGGCCCCTCACCTGCCATTTATGGTCGATTGGAATATATAGGTAAGAACCTTAGTGATGTTTCGCTCTCATTAAATGACGGCTCACTGGTTATTTGTCACGATTTCGGGTGTCCGCGTCTATCATGTGAGGAGCAAAATTTGCCTTAATGGTGCATTTTAGTGTAGAGCGAGAACCTTCTACGGGAGGAGTGGCTATGCTCGAAATAAAGAGTAGTCGGCTTAGTGCTTTTTAAACAGGTTTTAGCGCCGGAGTCTTGAATTCTTACGAATTTTTATGTTCATCGTGCTCAAGTACCAAATTTCGACGATTATAAGACGTGGTCATGTTAGAAATTTCTGATGTCGGAACGCGCCTTGCAATATATTCTGGTTCATGACGCGAATATAACGTTTTTTTGTTGGTTTTTTAAATTTATATTCGCCAGCTTCCCGTTCTCTCTGCTCCCGTTAGCACTATGCTTTGGGCAAGGGTGGTTGCTGGGAATTGCCAATGTGCATTTGGCACCGTGTTTCTTCTCCTGATTTGGAAGACCGTTATTGGCGTGTCAGTGTCGTTATGGCTTGTTATTCGCAACCTTGAGCAAGATGATCGACGCTGTTGTGCAGGTGCGGCAAGCGAGTGGTCTCTGGGGTCACGCGTCGCACCACCACGCAGTCCATAAAAGTCTTTGCCTTCATCGCTTCAGGGGCTCTCAGTGACGGTCCACCTGTCAAGGTAAGGATCAAGTAGAGTGGTCTTAGCTGTAGTTACCGCTTCCACGAAGGGTGGCGGTTATTATCGCCTCGACGTGAGCTCTTTTGTTTGCGCGTCACAGTCTATGTTAGTCCCGGTCTTCGTCTGGGCGCGCACTGATGAACAGAATGTCTTGTGGGAAACGTCCAAGAAATGCCATATTCCGTTTCGAGACGTAACACAATTTACTTACTGAATCGAATGCTTTGGTTTATCTCGCTGATGATGTCAACCTGATTAAATATTTCGTCTGTTCTGTTGTGAGTAGTTTACGTTCCTTATAGGTGATTTGAATAAAAACAATCTCCAGAACCTATCCCACGGTGACCGACGACGGTGATGCTTTAGAATTATCAATATCGAGACGCAATTTGTTGCCACGCTAAAAATGAGCTATGAATGAAGCGTGAACTGCAACGGGGCTGCTGTTTTGCGATTGCCTAAGAACATTTGGCGACAACTATTTCCACCGCTGCGAAGCCGGGGTGACATCCGAAATGCGAGGAGTACCAGTGCGAGATGACGCTGAGCAACGCGTCATGCGACAACCAGCCTCCCTTCGCCCACTACTTTTTGGACTTGCTGCGCCGTGTAGTACCACTACTAAGAAGTCTGGGCATAGCCTCCGAGGTGAGATGCATGGCGCGCCAGTGCCTGCGAGCATTATCCGAACACCTACTAGCCGAAAGTCTTGTTCCCTCGCTTGTTTCGCACTTGGGGACACATAGCCGGGGACCAAAGTAGGCACGAGGTCAACTGCAGAGCGGCACATGGCCAATGAATTCATGACACAGCCCGCTATAGCGATGTCGCGAAAGGCGTCGATTTAAATCAGACACATATGCAGGGCATTTGTGGCGCAGCCTGCACGCATTTTTGGGATTTTGGCACTGGTGAGTGCGCAGGTCGGCATGACGTGGGACGGATTTCATTGCCAATGCTTTTCGGTTTTACGCTGTAGTGAGGTTATAAAACGTAATCAATGTTGCTCGGGAAATGTGGTTACCTCAGCGCACTCTTCTGACCAAGTAAGTAGTCAGCTATATGATTTTATAGATTTATTGCTTTTCATCTTATGGTAGGGGCGGGCATTGCTAAGACAGCAACGCAGGGAATATGAAACAAGAAACGTAAAACAGACACGACGAGTGCCTAATTTGATCATGTTCTAACCAAGATTATCATGAATGTCGCTGCAAGCTACACAGCTTTACGTTTCGTCTGTATTCGTCTTCCCTGCACTGCCACATTTGTTTGTCGAACTAACTCGCTCATCAGCTGGAGAGGAAGAAGACGTTCCTGGCGAGCGGGCGCGTCTACACCGAGCTCTGCTTTTTCCCGGCTTTCTTCCTATAAACGTGTTACTAGGCCAATGCTTCTACCCCGAGTGGGTGTACGAAGTGTTGCCGAACCCGTGGACAGCATCCCTGACCCGATCCCGCTGGACATTCTCGGGTGAGAGTTATTGTTTTGCGGAACAACGCCAACTACGGCTAAGCCTACCAGGCTTAGCTGGAGTACAGTGCCACGCCTAGGCCTTGCGCCACAGCTGCACGCGTAGGCTGCGCGTCACAGCTGTCGAAACTTCTCCCCGCCACCGCGCCCGGTCGCCCACCGACATGGCTTGCCTGGTGGAAGGCACCACCATTTCGAAAGATGAGTGGAACGACGATTCCTGGCAGTCGCCCGGGTACCGAGCCCAAGAGAAGCGTCGGAGAGAACTCCGAGCTAAGCTTAACCCGCGGGAAGGCAGTGCTAGTGATGGTGCTGCGCCGAAACACCAACAACATCAAGTGAAACCGCGTCGGCCCCCGCTACCAAAGGATGCGCTCCGCTACCAAGGATGCCGGCAGATGCCATCCACATTGTAGGACGGCCAAAAACACCTATCGACATAACAAAGGTGCCGCCATGGCAACTATATGACTCCCTACTTAGGCCAGCTTCGCTACCAGACCAGCCTCCCGCCTCCAGAGACAAAGTGAGAGTTCATCCCACGAACAATACATTTACGCTAAGCGTCGCGGATTCCAAACGTGCGCATTCAAACCCTCGATACTACATTCAAACCCTCGAGACTAAAATTTACAGGGCACTTTCCACTAACCACCACACACGAACACCTCCAACACCTACGCAAACACAAGAAGTACACTCTTCCCCTGCAGCCAGCAATACGGCGCCAATGACGGAAACACCACCACAACCAGTACAGAACGCCGGCAAGCGCAAGGCTGCCACATCCACTGCATCCCTTCATACCGAAGCTGACATCACCACGGCAGTTACTGCAGCGGTGTCTGCGGCCATATCTACACTAGCGACAAGATTAGAAGCCGAATTTGATGCAGGCTTTAACGCGATGCAACAGGCCATTATAGATACAAACAACTTGTTTGCCACACTCAAAAGCTTTACAGAGGCCACGCTAGCCGATTTTGGTGTGCAGCTGGCCAAGAAACGCACCTCATCAGCAAGCCGTACAGCCATTTCAAAGCCATTTCAGCATTTCAAGTGCAGGGGGTCACTCAAGAGCAGCCGACGACAAATTCCCGCCTCCTCCACATGTGGGAAGCTCACGAAGGCCTCCACATCAATGACCACGTAATCCATTATGGCTCCCCGTCACTCCAAGTTAACAATTTGGCAGTGGAACTGCAGGGGTACCGTAAAAAAAGGAGCCACCTGCAGCAAATTATCCAGCATATTCAGAATAATCCCAAGCAAGAAGATGACATCCCTGATGTCATAGCTCTACAAGAAACGAACGGCCACGTGAAACTCTAGGGCTAGCTACAAGGAGTATAACCAATTAGGCACACACAACACCCCCAGTACGGCCATCCTAATACACAAGAATCTTACGGCCGTGCAACACACGCTCATTGAAGTTCTACCGAAGAGAAGAGGACTCAAAACACTCTTCATATTAAACATATACAGCTCCCCTAGAGAAAGGGGAGCAGACTTCCCACACATCTTTCGAAAAACATCTGCGCTAGCCAAAGATGCACAAATACTAATCATTGGAGATTTCAACTCTAAACACCCAGACTGGGGCTATCCCAAATCAGACCCAGAGGGCGTCCGGTTATGGGAAGCCATCCAAGACTTAAAGCTAACCATTCTGAACGACGCCCAACAGCAGCCAACGCGGATCGGAAACATCGTGTGCAAGGATACCTCACCAGACTTGACGCTGTGCAGAAACATACCGTGCGCTCGATGGGAAAACACGGGCCTCTCGGCAGGCAGTGATCACTGCATCCTCTCCACTACCATTGCAACATCCACCAACAAAAGAGCCAAGACCACTGCGCGAATCACGGAGTGGAACAATTTCCGACAAATGTGCGAAGAAGCGGCACCCGACACCATTTCGGACATAAACAAAGGGTCGAGTCGCTAAATCAGGACGTGACCACCGCGACGCGCGAAATGGAGGTCACTCAAGACCAGCCGACGACAGATTCCCGCCTCCTCCACAAGTGGGAAGCGCACGAAGGCCTCATGCGCAGGTGGCGGCGTCAACGGCACAACAAGAAGCTTCGCCGTCGCATCGCGAAACTCGAACGAGACATTGAAGCCCACAGCGCCACACTCGAACGCCAGCAATGGGGCCAAATTTGCAACAGCCTGAATGGCCAGATGGGCTGTAAGAAAACGTGGCATCTGCTGCGACACCTCATTGACCCCGGTAGTTCCAAGTCGGCAGTACGCATGCAATTCGAGCGTATAATCTGCCAATATCCGGGTACCGACGAAGAGCTGCTGGAGGAGCTCGCCAACCGGTACATCAATACCTCCCACCAGAATCAGAAGAGCAGCAGCGCTAATGCAACAACAGTACAAGTGCCACAATACAGTGGAATCTCCAACCAAGAACTGGACGCCGACATCTCGGAGGCAGAGGTCGGCGCCGCGCTCCACAAGCTGCGTACAACATCGGCGCCCGGCCCGGATGGTGTGACCAACAAGACGCTGCGAAACCTCGATTCAAAGTCGGTAGGGGCATCACCAAGTACATGAACGAATGCTGGAAATCCGTACAATTACCCCCGGAATGGAAACAGGCCAGAGTCACCTTTATACGGAAACCGGGCAAGAAACTCGACCTCGGAAATCTTCGACCCATATCCCTGACCTCCTGCTTGGGCAAGCTAATGGAACACGTCGTGTTCTGCCGTCTACAAAACTACACGGAAGAGCACAACCTACTTCCCCCCACTATGCTAGGCTTCCGAGCTCACCTATCCACCCAGGATGCCCTCATCCAACTGCACCATGATCTCCTAAGACCAGAGAGTTGTACAAGCACCAAAGCCTTACTCGGCCTAGACCTTCACAAAGCATTTGATAACGTGAAGCACACTGCCATAGTAAACAGCTTGGCCGAGTTGAAACCGGGAGAACGCACGTACAATTACATATGCGCTTTTCTATCCAACCGTACGGTCGAACTCTCGGTGGGCAATCTAGTCTCCAAACCGATCAAACTCGGAGATCGCGGCACTCCTTCTAGAAGCACACCGCATGGCGCACATTCACCGCCTACAGGGAAGCAAGACAGGCCGTTGGATCCTGGACCGCATCGGGCACAGAGTGTCTCCAACGCACAACGATCCTGCCACCGTTCCCCCCAACATCAGAAAGAGGTTTATCATCAAGCCACTGCCAAAGAACATGCTTGCAGGTCATCACGACGGCAGACGAAAAGCAAGAGCTCAAGCCCTGCACAAAACCCACGGGTCCAACTCCGAAGCAGCATACGTTGACGCTGCTCAATATTCCTTGCCACATAACACGTACGCAATTAGCGTAATTAGCGTCCCCAAGATAATCAACAACAATAACAACAACCAATTTACTCCCCGAGCAACACGAATACGGACGGCCTGTTCTGTGCGTTCCCTCAACTCGGCGGAGGCAGAAGAGGCGGCCATTGCCCTCGCTGCAGCAGCCGGATTTACAACCATAATCAGCGACTCAAAGACCGCCATATCCAACTGTGCACGTGGAATCGTGGCCCCAGCCACACTACGACTACTGCATCCCCTACTCTCCCCTAAACAACAAGATAGTGAAGAAGAACCCACCCCAATTGAATTGATATGGGTCCCGGCTCACGCAGGGAACCCGGGGAACGAGGCGGCCCACCAGTGTGCTCGAGGATTCGTCAGCCAAGCGGTGGGTCGCGTCTCCGACCCAGGGGACCTGGTCAGCGAGCCACTGACCACATACCACAAAATTGCCTAATACTACCGCCTCGCAAGACGGACAAAACCCCCACCTCATCCCAAGCTCACCAAGGGACAAGAAGTCACCTGGCGCCGACTCCAAACGCACTCCTTTCCCAGCCCACAAATATACGCACACTTTTACCCTGACTTGACAGACCCAGACTGCTCATTATGTGGGTCCATAGCCTCCTTAAATCATATTATCTGGGACTGCAGAGAAGATCTCCCCCCACCAGATCTCCTGGCCGCTCCCTCGCCTGAAGCGTGGGAAGCGATACTCATGAACCCGAACCTGGAGGTTCAACTTCGGGCCATCAAAAGAGCTGAGGAGGTGGCTGCAAGGCACCACCTAGTAGCCACCCCTCACTAAGCAAATTAACAAAATAAAGCTGTTTCCTCCTACTCCTCGCTCATCAGCTCGTACTTACCGTGTAGATCACTACTGACACGACGATGATCAATAGAAGAGAATGAGGCGCATATCGAGAAAAAAATGGTCAGGTTCAGCGCGCATGTTAACATCTACGAAATCGAAGTTCATCTCGTGCGGTAGTTAAGACCGTAAAAGCTAAAAGGTCTGTGACCGCCAATGGCTCCTTTACCATCACAGAGCGAGAATGTGAAACCAGAAAATTTCGTTCCCAATACAGCGCGAGGGCTCGCAGTTTAATGACATTGTTTGAGCGGCTGATAGCTGCCATCCCAAGTACAGTGACAAATGACATATTGTCCGTGAAAACAATTAGCGCCGGTGAAAAACATTCTACAAGCCCATCCGCTTTCGCCGTTCCCCACATGGCATTCTTAGAAATGAGGCGCTGAACATATGCCAGGAATGTCTATGTCTATACTGAAAGGTAGACAGCAAGCAGAACAGGACGCCCTGATAAACACCCTACGAGTTTGGATGAAAGGTGATTAAAGGGGACCCAATGCGAGAGAATGTGTTAAGCCTAGGCAACACTTTGTTTGGCAATGTAAATATGTGCAGATATCTGTTGGTACCCCTCACGCATATATAACTGATTACCGCCGTACTAACACATCCACACATCACTTCCCCGCATGACACATTCTGCACCACACCAAGCGCCATATGTTGATATACATATCTAGGACAGTTCATGTAGCGAGAGGCTCCGCTGTTTCGTTTATTTTTCTCCATTGGCGCACCCGTCGACACGAACGCATTAAGAAGTGTTCATGTTTGGGTACTTTCTGCTATAACTACGCCTAAGACGCCCCCAGGACATGAAAAGTTTGCTCGGTATTCCCTCGTTTATAGTGAGAGCTGGGGGCATCTACGAATCACTCTGCTTGACAGGTGAAGAGGTGCGTACCACGTAAGGCGCTGGCGCATTCGTCCTTCCTAAGCAGGTGGCGTCGTGCTAGCAATGACGTCGCTCCTGATTCATCACGGTCAGAATAATTGTGAACTGTCGTATGTGGAAAAAATTGCAGAAACCGTCAACGATAATTACCAAAGTTAGCGAATAGCTTCTGTGGACCGCAGGAATCAATGGGGAACGAGCGCTTGCTAGGATGCCCTATGGAAGTTGCAGCTGGAACCCGCAGAAACCATTCAATAAGGCCGCTATGAAAATGGTATGGTATTTTGAATAAAAAAATCACCAGCCCTTCTCTTGTCAAGAAAATGTGAGTAATCGAAGCTTGTCGTGTGTTTATCTGACCTTCGTGGTGATTTTATTTCTTTCTCTTATGTCTGTTACTCAGAGCTTTAATCGTCCAACCAATGCAAGATTTGTGAGGCCAGGGCAATCCTGGAACACATGTTATGGGAGTGCAATCAAGGGGGGTTCCAGACGGAGGCGCAGCCTCGAGCCGAACGCGCTGGGAGACTACGCTGCTCAGCTCCGCCCTCGAAGACAAACTCTGGGCCGTCCAGCGGGCCGAGGAAGCCGCCAGAGCTCAAGGGCTCGTAGCCGACACCTAGGCAGGGGTATGCGCCCAAATCCCCGAATAACTCGCCGGATTATAAATAAAGTTATCATTCATTCATTCTTTGTCGCTATTAATTTCTTTCTTTCTTTCTCTTTCTTTCTCTGACCTTCGTGGTGACTTTCTTTTTCTCTATTTCTCTCTCTTTCTTCCTATCTATCTTTATCTCTCTTTCTCATTCGCTCATTCTTTCTCTTTCTCTCTTTCAATTTTTGTCCATTGTAAGTGCAATGGGGCTTGTACCTTTTCTGCACTATCACCAGGATCGGGCCAGAGAGAAAGAAAGAGAGACAGACAGAGAGCGAGAGAAATAAATAAATAAATAAAATAAAACAAACTTTCTTGGCGAGGTGGGATTCGAACCCACCTACCGACGGTCCGAAGGCGAGCGTCGTAGCCAATGGACTATACACCTTTTCCTTTTTTTTCCTCCCACGCTTGCAGAACATGGATTTATGGGAACCATATGGTTACATTGTACCAACGATTGCAACACAACTTACTATGGGCGAGAAAAAGAGAAAATGAGAGCGACAGTGACAGAAAGATAAGGAGCGAGAGACGAAGAAAGAAAGAGCAAGACAGAGGGACAGAGAGAGAGAAAGAAAGAGAGAGAGAGAGAGATTACAAAACAATATAAGCTTTCTTGGCGAGGCGGGATTTCAACCCGACTACTCGTGGTCCAAAGGCGAGCGTCATACCCACTACGCTATACACCCACGCTTGCAGAGCTGCGCTGTTTCATGAGATCTCACAAGTGGAACTGGCTTAACTGTTTCAGCGAACCTGTATACCTCGCGTTGGTCGGAAAATTTCGTGGCGGAAACACAAAACGTCAGGTTAACAATTGAAGGCAAACGGTATATCTTTCTTTGCAATTACGCATACAGCATATATATATATATATATATATATATATATATATATATATATATATACACGTCGTGACGTCACCACGCTTTCATACATAGCAGGGAGACGCGTCTAGCGACTCATTCAACTCATTCATTCAGTGCACCACGGATAATAAAGACACTAGAAGAACAGCGTGAATACAATGCACGACCATGTGTGGTCTTTCATACAGCTTCGCTGGACGTTCCCGTTCGCAGGCGGGATGGCGGCCATTTTTTTATTTGTTTTTCCTCTTGTATTGGTTCGTACCAATTATGAAGAATTGACCAGCATTAGCATAGAATTGTCTTCTTTCCCGTTGGTTAGGAAGAGACAATTCTCTCTCACATTAGAGTTCGCAGAATATAATGTCTGATTGCCTCCTAACTTTCTTTATCTATCTGGTGTTCTAAATATTTTGAAAGTGTTTCTTACAAAATGGCACTACGGCATTCTGCCATTAATTTCTTTTACAGCGAAGCTGTCTATAGCTAGCTTCCTGGGATCCTTTCGCGTCCGTCACGTCGACAGAAAATCCCAGTGGGCTGTTGCCGGCGGCAGTGCAGGGCCAGGAGCAATGACTCATACCCCCATAAGACGATGCAAACATAAAGCACATTTTTCGTTTGAATACAAAACGCACAAATAAAAAATGCTGTCAAACCACATGATTGATGACGAGGCGCCTGCACTTTTGGGTTGATCGACGTACGCTGCCACCAGTCCCTCGCCTGTGGTCGTTGTCGGAGACTTTAACGTGGACAACTCAAAACCGGAAACAAAGCAGTGGTGCACCCACTTCATGTAAGAATTCGGCCACGGTTACTTCAACGGTCCGAGTCAACCAACTATACCGTACACGGGTCGGCAAAACAATACCGTACACATTGGCAAAAACATTTCTCAAGTAAGAACGGAAAAAATGAGCGTGTATAATCGCGACCACAAATCAGTGATAGGGGTCATTTCAAAGTAATAAATAAATAAAGGTTTTGTAACCTGCATTGAAACATGTGTTTGTATCATATATCATTTTGAAGAGCAATGTGCGTAATGGGCGCACATCATGGTATCGCTGTTGGTCAGCTGGCCCTACATTAAACGCAACATATCTACAGCTTCGCTTACCAACCACCGTCAGAGGAGTGAATGGGCAGTGATTCTTTATTCTAAAGGCCTGGTCTTGCTGTGTCTCCTTTGCTAGTTTTTCAATGAACGTTTATCTTATGAGAATTTCCTATACTGTGCCATGTACTTTACTTCAAAGAAATATTGAAGTATTCGCATCGCCGTGTTGCGCTTTCATTATATTTGGCAACCATTATCTCCCTCATTACGTCTTTCTAGGGTTTCAGCAGCATAAATACCTGTACCTTGATTTATAAGCCTACTTATCATGCGAAATAAATACCTTATTACATTTCGAAAATTGTGTTTTGCTTCTTTCATTTATTTTTATTTTAATTATTAATTATTGCACCTAAAAATTCTTATATTACATTTATTTGGAAGTCTCAAATATTCCAGTATTCCCCGTCAAATGTTAAATTTAAGAACACCACAAACAATTGCTTTAGAATTTATCGTCTGAAAAACATTTAAAATCGACTGCTTCGACTGCTTCTTCGTCACTCTGCCGCTGGGGGTAGGAGCCAAATCTCGGAAACGAAAAGAAGAAGAACAAGTCCACCTCGTCTTGAGGTGCCATGCACATAGGAAGCAAGCAAGCAAGCAAGGTGCCACAGTGCTGGGCTCTCTCGTCTATACTATACGGTTTTGTCGAAAACCCCAAGGAGTCAGTAAGTGCGATTTATTCATTTTAGGTCTCGCTTGTGCTAAGCGTAACGTTCTGTCCGAGTCCAACCGTAACCAGTGATTATTAACTGTTGATGAATCACTCAACCAACAGCCCGTAAATAGATACGCATTCTGGTTAAACGAGAAATAATAATAAATTGGCGCGAAAGCCAGCCATTGCAACGGAGTCGATTACGCAGCGTTTTGAGGTATTACTGTGACAGGGATCCCTAGCGACAGCGATGGATATAAGGTACTACAATTTATCTCGACGAATCGCCTATCGTGGCTGCCTACACTTAGTTCAATCTCTTCAACACTACTTTTCATTTTTTTTTTTGCAGCGAAGCTATACATGTCTACCGTTTCATAGGATTTTCAAGGTCCTTACCCCAAAACTGGGACTTAGCCCGCCTAATGCGTTTTGGACGTGCGCGCGCCGCGGATCAAGAGCAAACAATGAATAAAATAATCACAAAAGGTCCTAAGGCCTTCATATTTTTTTATAAGACGGCTTATATTGCCCCTGAAAACGTCTTCCCAGCAATGCATTTGTGTTTAAAAGTGAAGCTGACTTTAAGGGAATCGCTGCAAGCTCGGTATTGGTAAGACGGCTGTGCCACATTCTGTGAGGCAGTCAAGCCTACTCATAAAGAAAAATGCAATGCAAACGGGGCCCAATAGCACTCGCGTTCCACTCTTAAAGGCGAAGCTTAAGCTCCCTCTTTTCTGGACGGACAAACAAGCTGTTCACGAGGCCCAACTTCGGGACCGCCGACGTGAGCATGAGCGTGAGCGGCGGGCGGCACGAACCGAGGAGGCAGCGCTTAAGCGGCGGGCTCGAGAGGAAAGGCCCCCAGATCGCGAAGCGATTAACCCTTTGTATCCCATTGGCAACAAATTTTGCCGTAATCTATAATGGCGCTGCGAATCTCATGTGTCTTGCCGAATAATGAAATATATCAATTTCGTATTTCGCGCCACCTCCGGGTTTCAAACTATGCCTAATATATGGCCCCACCTATCCTGACAACTGTACAGCACAAGAAAGAAACATGGCATCCTCCTCGAGGTGCCTGAGATGGCATGTATCTCAACTGTCTTCCAATTTTTCAAGATGTATTAGTTATTTATTTCATTTGGATACTTCTGACAGGATAGAGCAATACAATGGGAGTATTCTTATGTAAATTGTTTGGGGAAGAAGCGAATAGAAGTACTTTTTTTTCGATACTTTGTTGCGTACACGTATGTTGCCGTCAGGAATGTGGGGTTCCTGATGTTGACGGTTGTATTGTACCGCGTCGTAAAGGGTTCCGAAATGCACCTCGTGGAATTCAAGTTACAGGTCGCATTTGGCCTAATGAGGTGTGAGAAGTCAAGTGAAGCACTCCTCCAATGCGGTTCATCAATCCAAAATGTCCTCTCCAACTGAGCTACTGATGTTCCTACTTCCGTCACGTATGATGGCGTTTACCATGTGCCGGTAACAGTGCCGCATAAAAGCGCTCCGAGGTGCTAGTTGCCACAATGTACACGAAGAACACGGCTCCAATGAAAGAAGTGCAAGGTGTACCTATGTATCGCACAAGACGGCCTAGTAAACTGCTTTGAAAAGTTCCACACAATGTAACCCCATATTCTTAGCGTAGACATATGTGTACGTTCATTTGATTCATTAAATGTGGTTCACTGAAGTATATCTTTTTTCTGTGTCCTTTGACACTTACTAATCGAAATTCAACCATTAAATTTTTGCTTCTTCACCTACGAGCCGCATGGAAAACAAAGGGTTATGCGGCGCAACGAGGGACGTACCACGCTTGGAAGGCTGATACTTAGTGGTACGGATGCGCGGTCACCACCGAGACTTTGTGGGCAACACTTTTGGCTTCAGTTGTAGTGTCTGTGAGCGATTCTGGTTTGAAAACGACATATCGGTGATTGCGAACATTCGTGAGCTCATTCAACGCGACAGCGCGATTGTGGTTTTGGTGTGTGTAGTGATCTTTCTGTACTTATCTTACAGCTCCGCTGGTCGCCCACATTCAGAGATTGGAATGGCTGCGATTTTTCAACGAAATGAGTTCTGGCGTTGATAGCTCAGCCGGCCCTTCCGGCTGCAGTGCTGGTGTGGCTGCGGTGCCTACGCAGCAGAATGAACAATGCACCATGCAAAAGGAAAGAAGTGAAACATTAATTCTACATTTCCAATATGTCATTCTCTGCTAACATTCTCATAAAAAGCATGAGTGGTGTAAACGCTATTCCAGCACTCTATTCGTATTTATCGCGCATAACAATGTAGGTACATTGTCCAGCGTGGAATTCTGCTGCAATCCTCTATGTTATTTTCCATCTGGTACTTCTGACATGTGTCACATATTTCGACATGTGCATTGTGCATTTGAAACGCTAAGTTCCAGTTTTGCATAATGTTTTGTGTTTGTGTGTGTTCTGTGCCTAGGTGCAAACATCTTTATTTCTATACAAAAGCCGAAAAAAAAAACGTGGCAAACGCACACTGCGAGAAAGAAAGTGGAGGATGCTTAAGCTTCGCCTTTAGGAGTGGAACGCGATAGCATTCAAAGATCCCTGACTGCTTATCAGGCTTTTTTCTCGTGTATTAAAATTACAATTCCGACGTTATCATCTCTGTAGGTTCTAGTTAAGTCGTACTTTTTCATTTTCCTGACAGATCTTACTTTGAGAAATTCAATTTTTGTTCACTAACCCTTTGCGCCAAGCGGAGGGCTTGTGTGGTCGGGGTGGTTTGGAATGAATTTCCTCGCCACGGATGCCACATGTATATGTTCCTCTATGGATCCCACGGACGCCGACGCCAACGCCGGATTTTCTGCGACACGGGGCACTTAACGCTGTCGCGTTAGTAGTAAAATATATTTAAATTGAAGTAAAGGCATTGTCACGTGTTCTTTAAAGCTTAGTGTCAGTATATTGATGCATTAGGCTCCTAAACGACATTGATTTGTCCCTACGTTGGTCCGTGAGTTTCAACCTCATGGTCATTTCTGAAAACGTCATTGGCACCTATTTTCGTCACACTGTAGCAGATATCTTAGCACTTTAATTAAGCGAATAGATTTCTTTGGTAGCTTATGCTTATGCTTACACCTACTTATGCTTACACCGCAATATTTCTTATCGAGTCCAAGTGCGATAACATCGCGATCGCTCGCCGTATGCTGTAGGTGCGAGCAAAAGCAGTAGAGCGTGAGCCGAGAATGATTGTGGCTTGATGCGGCGGCGTGTTATCGCACTTGCAAATGAGGAATGCAGCGAGGGGGCGCGCTGTTTTTTCACGTATGCAAAGGGTGGAGCGGAAGATGCTTATGCGCTAGGAGGGTAGAGGGGGCCGCTTAAAACCGCTCTATATAAAAAGTAGCGACACGCTTTGAAGAATTCCGCCCTCTCCTCGCACACCCTGTTGAGGCGGACGCCGCGTCGGTATTGGGCTAATGGCATCACGTGGGCCGTCGCGCCGCCGGGCGCTGGCTGCGTTAGTTTACGATCGCGCTCCATCGCCATTTTCGCCCGAGATACGTCTACCGACTGCAAGGAGCACAACGATAGCGGCGAACACAGTCGGCGATCGTCGAAATCTGATCAGCGGCGAAACGCGTCGGCTTTCATACTTCAGTCATCGAAGGTTCGACAGTAATTTGATGGTTCCCGCGTGTCTACCAGAAAGTACTACACAATTCGCTACACTCAAACAATCAGATTACATAAGCGTCGGTGACAACAGACAATGGATGGACGCGTCATTAACGGTCCAGAAACTTCCGATGCATGCAGGTGCGTCCTGCGCCTAGCGATAACGTTTAACATTTGTTAGCCGATGAAAAGCGGTCAATGATGAAATATAAACAAGTGCACGTGTCTCAAGCGGTGTAGGTGGCGCCATGGTCGGGAAAGGAGCGCGACAGAGAGGAGAAACGAGGAGAAGGGAAGGCGGAGGAGGAGAGTGTCGCTACTGTTTATATAAAGGGGCTTTAGGGCCGCATGGTGCACTCCTTCTGTTTTACAACTAAAACCCCTATATATAAAAAGTAGCGCCATCCGCTTCCCTCCTCCGTTCCGCTGTCGTGCTCGGCGCGGCCAGCGCGATCGAGGCGCGATATCGACAGTGGTGCCGCGTACGCCGGGCCTGCCGTGGCAGACGACAGCTATCGCGCTACCAGAGGAAATCCGCAGAAAACTTGGACCGCGCCCTGCGGAGCAGTTATTGAGGTGCGATTTTGCTTCGTCAGTCAGTAACTGGCCTTAATAATGCCGTTTTGGAAGTAGCAACGCGACGATGCGAGACGGCGCAAATACCAAGTGTGCAGCAAGCGTTTGCGCTCAGCCGGATGGTGAACATAAAAAGCCTTTTGCCCTCGCTTTGTCGGTTGCGGCAACTTAAGGCGCAGCCAGCATGCCATCACTACGAAGTTGTTGTCCCTAACACGCTTGATCCGTTTGTGCGTACAGCACTTTCGACGCACAGGCCCGAGAATGGCGCTCGGAGCGCGCTGGAAAGAAAAAAAAAAGCGCAACACGTGCTTTCCACGTGAGACGGATTGGCCAATGGGGGAGCGGAGGAGGCTGGGGCGACAGGAGGCGGCGAGGAGGAAACGCCGGGGTGAGCGCGGTGGCGGCAAGATCTAAGAATGGCGCTACTTTTTATATATAGGGGCTTTATTTACAACAGGTGCGGTGGCTTAGCGCGGCCGCGCGCGTCGTATCTTGCTGGCTTTCTGGGATGGGTTCGAAAGCTAATCGACGTGAGGTAGCTGATGCTTTCGTGTGAGCTGTGTTCTCGCGCACCTCGTTCGCGTTGAAGTGAGACGCAGCTCGAAGGGGAAGTCGGTCGCCGCTCTTCATCAGAACAGCATTCTGACATCGAGTGTCCGCATTTGTGTTTACCTGCGCACGCGTGACAACGTGCTTGTTAATGGGGTTAATAAGTGGATGTTTACACATGTTATGCATCCAATAAAATGGATAATTTATCTCATACAGCTTTTTAATCATTGACTATCGTTATCAATGCTTGGCGTTTCCGGCGGAGGTGGGACTTTTTTTGGCTAGGTATTATTAATTATCTACTACCCGAGCATAATACAAAGAAGGATAAAAGCGAATTTGCAGTGCATGCATTCCTCAGAGATTATTCGCGAGTTTATAGCTATTTCTATAACTATTATTATGAAAAGCAGCAGATGTCAGGTGAAACGTTTTTATCAAAGAGGTTTCATCAGAGAGGTTTATAGACAAGCGGTATATACTCAGTGGCAAAAAATGTGGCCTATATATAGTTGCCGTTAATGTAATTTATTAACAAGCGGCACCTACCCAGTGAGGCTAGTTGATCCAAGGGTTGGTTTTGAACCCGGTTTTATCGGCAAAGCAGCCCGACGCTTTCCCATTTGACCACGGGTTACCCAGTGACAAAAGTTGGCAGGAATGAGATTACGCGTGACATACATACATACACATACATACATACATACATACATACATACATACATACATACATACATACATACATACATAATGACATAGCGCAAACTGGAATAAGTTCCCAAAGAATGGCAATACCAATAAAGAAAACTGGCGTTACAGCGCATCTCTTCAGTGGCAGTTTCGATTTTTTGTACCTTGTTTCTGTTCGCTGAGGTTACGAAGTGGCGCATTAGACACGTGGTTGATGCTATCTAACCGCACTGTTCGTTGATTTCAGAAATGGCAGAAGAAGAAATGTCGATGTCCATGGTGGAGTCGGAGTACTCAGGTATGGAATTGTGTGTGTGTATATGCGTAGGACGGATAACCGCATGTAATGCGTAGGACAGATAACCGGTGGACCACCTGAGTTACAGAATGGATACCAAGAGAAGGCAGGTGCAGTCGAGGACGGCAGTAAGCAAGGTGGCGTGATGAAGTTAGGAATTGTGCAGGTGCAAGTTAGAATCGGCTAGCGGAAGACAAGGGTAATTGGAGATTGCAAGGAAAGGTCGTTCTGCAGTGGACATATAGGCTGCTGCTGCTGCTTCTGATATATAAAGCTAAAACACCTCAAGGTAGATTGCCTACTTTTGGCACAACGATATACGGTATGGGGCAGGAGGGTTTTAGAAGTAAATAATCGTCAGGCCAACGTAGCGGCCCGGCTTTGGTCTTAGCATCGATATTCCAAAACATTTTGGGATGTAGTTCATGAGCTATTGTCTGGCGCCTAACGTACAGCGGCCACGGAAATAGATTAGCGCAAGTGGCCAATGACCATAGCCGGAAAATTGCGGTACACGGCGCTTTTGTTCAGGTACGCACTGGTATCTAAAGTGCCAAATGGTGTATGTGTCAAGGAGGGGGGTGCCTGGCACTCTCGTTTTCGGCGTGCTAGGGAACAACAGCGTCGCGTCCCACAGTTTATCTGATCACGTGATCGGTCACTTGTGCTGTTCTATGTCCATATATGGACAGCTACAGATGAATATATATATATATATATATATATATATATATATATATATATGAGTGTGTGTGTTGTGTCACTTTCTACAGTGACATGGAGGCCAAAAACAGCGATGTGTGAGCATGCCTTCGCGTGAACGAACGACTGGCAAAAAACAGATTGCACAATAAAAGGAGGCGTTACAATATACGGACACAGTAATACAGATTAGAGTATTGGTACTGATAAGTTACCGCAGTGATCTCTCAATAACACACCGCCCTTCTTCTAAACAGTTGCGCCGACCACGGAGCAACCCGGTGGTAAGTGTGAACTGCCGAATCATATATGCCCTACTACATATCGCTTGCCTTAGCAGCAGAACAGAGCAGCCGGGGATGTAAATATACTCATTATTTTTCTGCTTGACCTTATTAAACGTTTCATTTGCTAGAACAACTGCGTTCCCAAACTTTATTCGCTTCAAATAAGCTCACAATATATAAAAAGAAAAGAAAAAGAAATTGGCAAAGACGTGTGGGAATGCGAAAGTACTATAGTCCCTCTGGTGCATTTCTTTTTCCGCGCGTTCCTTGCCCGCGCAAGCTCTCACCTGCGTCCTAACTGCGCCTCGGCAACTGCAAATGTAAACCCGCCAAGCATCTGAATGCGCTCGTTTGGCAGCGAGGAGTTTCTAACTCGCAGAATCGATCAGCGGCATTCAATTCGACATTAATGCTTTTAACAGCGGAGCTGTTTAAGGTTGACGTTGAGCCGTGCCGAGCGTACGCCAAGAATCGGCGCAGCTGGGTGAGGAGCGCGCGCCGGGGCGCAGGTTTTCGGAGAGTGGCGAGGGTGAGACAGGAGGAAGGCGCGCGCTGAGCAGCAGGTGGTTGGAGGTAAAGAGAGGGTGGCGATGGTGTAGCGGTGGAGACATCGAGGGAGAGTGTGCACCCGGCAGCAGTTCAAGCGGAGTTTAAGAGGGAAAGAGAAGTGGTGACGTAACCATGACGTGCTTGGCTCTCCTGAGCTGAAGAGAGCGTGCGCTGGCGGCGACGTCATACTGCCGTGAGCATGGCTAGGACGAAGAAGCAGGTTTCTCCAGAAGAAGAGGCGCTGCGTCAACGGCATCGAGATGCTACTCGGGAGCGGCTTCAACGACTACGCGCAGATCTCGAATTCCGAGCAAGGGCTGCTGAAGCAAAGCGACAGAGGAGGGTTCGAGATGCAGAGTTTAGAGAGAGAGATGATGCGTCTCGGCAACGAACATCCGCTAAGCAAAAGCCAAGTTGAAAAAGCTAAGAGAGAGCTAAGTTAAAGTTACGTTAGAGCTAAGTGAAAAGCCAAAGTAAAGCTAAGTACAAGCTAAGATATAGCTGACTACAAGCTAAGTTACAGCTAAATAAATGCTAGTATAAGCCACCAGCTCCGCTGTTTCATCAGTCTTCGAGACGTTATATCTGTGAAGCTGGCTCAATTTTTTTATACGCTCATTTTATACAATTTCGACGGGGCGCCGCCTCCTCCCCATTGGTTGCGCCATTACGTTCCCAACGACGCACGCACTTGGCCACACGCTTACTCAGCTTGATGGCTGCGACGTGACGTGTACAATAACGCACACACTATAGACGTTTTCACGAGGGCGCTTCCGACGGTCTGGCGTGGAGAGTATGTGTCAGTGTTGCCTGTTCGGTCTGGACTGTGAGCTTGCCTTGCGCTTGCATTGCGGAGTGGTAGCTTTCCTTCGATGTTTCCGTTTATTTTTGTCACGAATTACTTACGCTCGTAAATAATGGCATATATACTCATCAAAAGGCTACAGGCCAGCACTGTGCAGTTTATGGGTGCACAAACAACCAGCGGAAAATAACGATTTTGGGGACTAAAGGTGTCCACAACACAGCACTCCGCGAGACCACTGCCGATGTGATATGTTCACGTTTCGCCGGTTTCCTGCATCACCTGAGGACTTGGCATTTCAGTCTCATGTGAACCAATGCACACATCAGTAAAATAACGCATTTTGGTAAACCTTTTTCGGCACATTTCCCAATAGGTTGCGAGAATTGTTAGCTCTTCGATGCAATATTTTCTCGTATGTAGTGGCAGAGGCTACATTTGTTATTCTTTCAAACACGACTTCATCCCACTGCCTAATACGGGGGCCACACGGCGCACTTTTGATCGTGATCGAGGCCGATCTGGGTTGAATTTCTTGGTCGCGATTGGCTTCTTTGCTCAATCTGCGGAAGGGAGCCAATCGCGGTCGAACATTCTGATCCAGATCGGTCTTCGATCGCTACCAAAATGGCCGTGTGACACCGGTATAACACAAATTGAAGCACTCTGCGTGAGAACTAGTCGGTATATACACTTCGCAACGATCTGGAAAAATCGTGTCCTATGGAAGATGTATGCAGACCCTGTGTCCACCAAAACATTGTCTCTGCGTTCACATGCACCCTGCGCGGCCCTGCCCATAAAGTTAATAACTTCAACAGTGTGGTGCTGCATCGAGCTCACCCATCTTTGAGCGTTGTCTATGTGCTTGGGCAGCAAGAGAATGCAAAAATTAACGTGTCAACCTCATCAGCGCGGCCTAGCGCCAGTGCGAGAGTTCGGGAACCGTAATGCGCTAACTGTGCATGGCGTAGAAACGCGCTAAATGAGCCCGCGCAAGTTAGAACGTAAAAAAATGGTATTCACATGGGTACGCGCGGACAATAGCATCATACTTTCAAGAATAACAGCAACGAAAAAAAAATATTCGCACAGTCGATCAAGTGAAATACTTACGTGCGTGCAGTGACCGCTTCGCTGACCAATAAGCGATTTTCACTCACGGTCAGTAGTGGTTTGCAGTCATACGCATATGTATTTATTCGACAATTGTCAAGACTCGACATTACGTTATTATGAACATTGCACAGAAACTAGAGAAAGAGCAGAGATGGCCCTAACGCTGCAATATTATTGGCTTATTTCGCTTCAGAGATAGCGCACATGAACAATTCGTTCCGTACGCGATATCTTCAATACAAACTTCGCGCACGATCTACGTTAAGGTTCACCGTGAGCGAAGCTTGTTCCAAACTCAGACATTCGAAAGAAAAGCCATTCCAGGTAAACAAACGTAAAAAATAGGTAAACAAATATATCTTTATAACAAGTCATGTTATAATCCCTATTGGGATTGACAGTATGTATAAATAAATAACTACTAAATACTAAAAATAAAAATCTAGCACCTGGGCTGTATCAGTTGCGCTGGCATCTGTGATCACTGTCGCGCGTCGGTTCGCTGCAGGTACCGCGCTGCTCGATCGCCACTCTTATGCTTTGACATTTGGTTATAAGCACACTGCACCGCACCAGATCCAATCAATTTTGCATGATTGAGCTGTTCAGTTGCGTCGGAAGCGTATGGAGTAACCATCGCATATCTACCAACCACTGACACGCGTCGTCGGGCCGCCGCGGCGCCTGGTTCTAAACATTGCCCGACAGCTACGTATGCGCCTGCTTTCGCTAAATGAGGCAACCCTCAACCACGAAAGCTAATGGTGATCAGATTCAATCGACGATACGGTCGCATGTGTCCAGAAATAACAATGAAATATACCGCTGATTAGCACGCCAGGTCTCGACGAAGCAGACGCGGCTGCCGCCGCTACCGACGCCGAAACACCACTTCCACTGGCTGGGCTTGCTGTTGCCATGGCACACCACACTGAGCGCTCACGCGAGCACGTGAAACATGTAACAAGTCAAGCCGCACAAGACAAGCGAAACGGAAGAAAACAATCGAAATAATGTGCGGCGAAGATCACACAACCGAAGTGCGGCCGGCCTGCTCTCGCAAGGCGCACAGTCCAAAATGGTGGCATAACATGTTCTGACGCTAGACGTCGCCCGCGTCGGCAAATGGCGCTGCTCAAACGTCGGTTTGTGAAAAGGTCTATAGGCACACCTTTAGTCAAGCACAACGATGGCGCCGCCGTGGCGTCACCGCGTCGTGGAAGCGTGTTCGATTCCCAACCAGACCTAAATTTACGGAATTTTCTTTTCCAACATGTTATTTTTCTTTGTTTAGAGGAACCTCCCTGAGAAATGTGACATCGCTCCGAGCATTTTTTTGACGTGCTTCCGGCGTCGACTCTTTTTGGTACCATCTCTCGGTCAAGTTTTTCGCGTAATGAGGCATTTAATGATTTCTCACTATAAAATTATGTACAGCATAACATATAATAAGTAATGAAGGGCGCTCGAGCGTCTCTGTAAACGTGCAAAGATGACATGAGCACTGCCCGTTTCACTAAAACACTGATATATTACAGCGCTTCTCCCGTGAAATCTTCTGCTTGAATCCTTTTAGGTACTGATTATTTTCGTTGTTTGTTCCATAGAACCAGCCTTGCTATTAATTAAATAAAAAATACTGCGGCATTCCCGTTCGTACCGTTCCGTTTCCACAAAGTGGGCCGCTGTGCCAGGCTATGAGGTGGCAGCAACTGTTCTGGGTGCTGCCGCGATACATGAACGAACACCAAAGAGAAATACCTAATCCGCTTAAACTAATAAAGTATCCCTTCAGAAGCCAGTTGTTAAGTGGTTATACAGGAGAGAAAGTGAAGAGCCAACTTCGAACTTTCTTTTCTTAATTTCGCGCTGAATCCACCACAACTGCTCGTCTGTCTAACGTCTTGGATTTCAAATTAAAGCGTGGTATTTGGGCTGTTAGGGTACAGTAAAAATTTTACAAATTATCTTATTCAGTGTTTGTGTTCTTTACAATACATTGTAGCTAACGTTTACTAACTGACTCGGTGCAAACGATCACCAGTTAGTAAGAAGGCAACCTGAAGATGGCGGCACCACCCGCTTTTTGGTATGGCGTCGTTTTTAGCTTCACAAGACTCCTTCTCACGTAAAAAGTTGCTTTTTGGGGGAATGAACAGGCATATTTTACTCGTAAAACTGAGTTATTTTAGGTGCGAAGCTCCTTAGGGCGTGGGTATGTACTTCCTCCGATGTAGTATGTAGCCACCTGTAGCTTTAGGAAGTGTTCACTAGATGGCGTAAGTGGTAGCCACCTGTAGTTTTATGAAGTGTTCACTAGATGGCGTAAGTGTCGATCTTTCTATATATAAGTGTATATAATGTCCCTAGATGGCGCTAGTTTTTCGTATAGTTCATGAGAAAACCTACAATGTAGTGTGACGGGTTACCGCTAGGGGTGTTATAATAAAAGGTACTCGCTCTTGGCGCGCTTTCTCTTTCGCTCGGAGTCGCTGGATGGAAGACAAGGCTGCGGAGCGGAGAGCACGGAAGACGGCGGCGGCGCGCGCTCGCAGGCAGAATCCCGCGGTGAGAGCCCGCGAGGCGGCGGCGCGAAGACCCCGTAGTGCGAGAACGAGAGGCAGAAGCGGCACGGCTGCGGCTTGAAGACTCAGGCGTTCGCGAACGCGAACCAGCGGCGTTATGCAACCGTTATCCCTTCATTTCACGGACCACAAAGCCGTGGTAATGAAGGGACTCCGCAAACCAAGCATCTAAGAAGAAGCGTCTAAGAATGTATATATACGTATTGTATATATACACACACTGTTTCTCACGTGTTTACTTGATCATATACTGGGCGAATTCCTCGGAGTATTCACGGTTTACGGATGATCCCTCCGGAGCTTCGCCCCATCATCATCATTCACCTCGTGCATATGCTGTGATTTTTTTGTTCCTTTAGTACCCCTTTATGCTAAAAATGAATGGCAGTTATTTTGTTCCTTTAGTACATCTTTATGCTAAAAAATTACGCCATCTTCCCGTAGGGAACCCTGAGTAGTATGCGAAGCAGCCATGGGGTCGACTCAAGGTAGTTTTATCAGCTGTATAAACTTGGACATGCAGCAGCAGCACCAGCAACGCGCAGAACTGTTTTCGACGGCGCCGGCGTTTTGCCCGCGTTCGCACCGAACGCGCGCGGCGTTGGTGACTGTTGCCGGTGCCTCTGGGACGCCTACCGTCGCGCCTCTAACCTAAGCTGCTTCGCATTATCGCGCGCGGAGCCGCAGGTGTTGCCATTCGTTGCGCAATCCGGAGAGGAGAGGAGCGTCGGAGAGGAGAGGAGGAATGCCGATAGGAGATGAGACGAGACAAGGAGAGGAGGGGGAGGAGGGAGGAGAGGAGATGAGACAAGGAGAGGAGGGGCAGGAGGATGCGCATGCGCAGTAGGGGCGTGGTCGCCGCACGGCGGATGAATGGATGGAGGGAGTGAGGGGGGGAGGGACATAGCCCCGACCATAAGATGCTTTGCATCCAAAATGGATGGCTTTACCCCACGTCCCCATACCACTAAGGTAGTCAGAGAATATAGTAAGGCTGTGTAGGTCAGAAAATTGTGCGGAATGTTTCTACGGAAATGCCGCTTCATCGCTTTCAGACTAGATTCTCGTGACGTGAGAGATTTTTACGGCGCTTTTTTTATAGGTAGCTAATGATTTATTCATGATGAATAACGTTCAATGTTAAAGGGCTGTGCACGATCGAGCACAACGAGATTATGTTGAGTGAGGTGGTCGCCGCTAAAAAAAACTTGTCAATTGCGGTCCTGCGGTCTCTACTTGCAATGACTGCTAAACAGAAACGTGCGTTTTGCACAAACACAAATCAAAGTAACGCCTAAATCTCATGCCACCGCGCTTGGGTTTTTTTGCATTAGCACAGCTTGTGAATTTTGAGAGCTTTTATTTGTTGAATTGCCCATTGCGCAAATATACTATAAACGCCATGATATGTCGTTGATGGCTCCCATGGTGTGCTGTAAGCGCACTATTGTAAAAAGCATGGTGAGAGTCAGCCCAGTATTGTATTTGCCATATATTGAGCGTTTTTCAACAGGATACTGCAAACAGTCGACAGATAGACTAGCCCTCCGTTGGCCTTTAATATTCCTCAGTGGCTGTGCGTCACTTTATTGCTATGTATTTTGAACAAGAGGATACACGGTGGTACTGAACAATTCTTTATTTTGTTTCGTTCTGTTTGCAGTGCAAACACTTCTCTGAAGCCTAACCTCCGAAGCACATTTAATACAATCGGAACACCAGCCACGCCAGTAATTCTTAATGATCTGGCACACTTGGCTTTGGGTAGTTCAAGGCAGCGGGAGTCTTCGGAAATTTTTTGCATGAGCTCTTCGCTGAGAAGTTTCGTGCGCTTATGAAAATGTATCAATGGTTGTTAACACCACTGTCACATCAGGTGATGATAAAATGTGAGTGACGAGTTCGATGTGACATTGTATACACAAAGAACTCCATAGGGGCTAGCTTAGTGTATTGCATTGTCGAGCTATGCCCATGGTTACCATTTACAAAGCCACCAAAAATTTTGTTTCATGTCTTATTTGGGTTTGGGAAATTGCCATTGGGTAAGGAATCCTTGCACTTGGTTTTATTCCTCAAGTATTATCCAGCGTCCTGGGCTGTCAATCCCAATGATACCTAAGATGGGCCACCGCTTGATTCAATAAAGAATGATGAGAAGGGATACCGCTTGAATGGAAGCAAATATTACACTACCGCAACCCTGGACACTTCACATGTTGGTTCACAGTGAAGTCGTCGAAAAAGACTCGAGTCCTATATTATAACAAGTTGGAGTCTGTGTGATGTGATGCTGTCAATGGAAGACGCACAAGATCCTCATTAGTAGTACAGCGTTTGGTTGAGTCCTGATGTAGGAGATAATGAGCCAGGCCGGGCAAAGCATTAGGTCTGGAGCCGTGATTCCCCCCTTTTTAAAGATGGAAGCCACCTTCATTGATATAGTCTTTCCATAACATGATAAACATAGGTCACTATTAGTGCAGACACAATTACTGACTTTGGTTGCGCCCAAAGCTGCAATGTGTTTTCTCGCGTAGTGGTAGAATATCAATAACTACACATATGTAATAGGTATATTACCACAACGCATGGTAATATTTTGCCCTGAAGGCGTCGAAATTCGGAAGTATACTGATGCGTGCAGGAAGATGGGCGTAGTGGGCTACTTGTTCTATGAAATGTACATTTCCACGCATGTTCAAACGTAAAGCTGGTACAGCATGCTACGAGCTGTAATTTGGCTATTAGGAAATCTAAGCTGGTCGATGGAATTTCAAAAAAATGTGCACCAGTGAATTACCGTTATTTTCTCTCTGTTTATTGAACAAACATTGCTTTTTGCTATCTATACAGCTGGAGAAAGTGAGTAAGTATGATCCACAGTTCCTTTACCACACTGTCTCTTCTGCAGAATTGTCTGTGCTGTTCTGAAGGGCAACCAAAACCCCGAATAGCAGAGTTGAAAGATGAGTGCAATACGTCATAGTGGGCGCGTAGCTATGGTCAACAACAAAAAACGGTACTGTACGCGAAAGGGTCTAACACATATTGCTTTTATTCATATGAACTTGTTACAAAGTAAGGTGGTCGTTACAAAGTCCAGTCCATGTAAACTAGGCAGTGTTCGATTATTTTTCTTAGGTTTTAACATCTTGTGCCTCTGCATAACATTTATGAAAAATGGCCGAGCACGTGGTCGCTACAATGCTGGCTGTTTGCATCTAAAGTGAACATTTGAGCCCTTAATAAGAGCACGCATGCAATCTTGAAAAATATGTCCTTCTTGCGTGCTTCCTTATATAATGTATATTTTACTCGTTTTGACTTGTAACACCTGTTTTAAAGAAAATCAACAAACGTTGTTCAAATGTACATCAACACTCGTAAATTATCTGGCCAGTCGCACATCTTTTGCAAGAAAAGGGAAATCAACAAAAGAGCCGTCGGTGGGAACGACATTTCAAAATGTAATTGGAGGCATCACGGGTAGTATTTAGGTAAATACTCGCATAAAGATCTTGTGTAGTTTACAAATACAGCTAGTACAATATTACAAGAAAAAGCAGTAGAAAAGCCACGCTGTTTGATGTGGAATAACTTGAAATACGCTTTGAAAGGCTAAACCACTTGTTCAATTTGTCTGTAACATTTTTACATGGATCAGCCGTAAGAGGAACATAAATCTAAAGGGCACTTCTCACGTATTGGAATAGCCGAACAAACATTTCAATGTTCCGGCTCCTCTGCTAATGACATATATTGATTTAGTATGATACAGGGTCAGGCTAACAAAGCCGTTTATTTTGTGAAAAATTTTCAACTGATTCTTTCAATGGGACATTTGTGCCCAATGTCCCATTGAAATAATCAGTTGAAAATTTGTTACAAGTTCTGTGACTTCATTTTTTTGCCCAAGTGACGCTGAGTAGCCGTTGCCACCTAAAGCCGATGCCGTCTTTCTTAAAGGAACGATATGCTTTCAAAAATGGACTACGAGATCAAGGATCACATACCGGATGATGAGTTATGAGTGGAATACGCAACTACTGCTGAGTACCATGACCAGCCAATCAGCATGCTTGCCGAAATAACTTGTTGGATGGAGACGTTGGGACGAACCGAGAGAGAGCACACGGTTTTCCTACGCAATCATCATCTGCGCAGCCTAACGTCTCACATAATGCTGCCTTAGCCCTCCATTTTGATCGACCGAGTCTTCCGAAGCTCGAGATGCCAACAATTAAGGGAGACATAAATCAGTGGACTGGATTCTGGGAGCAGTGCGAGAAGACAGTTCATTTCAATACCGCCCTCTCCTCAACAACGAAATGTTTTTTTTTACTTACGTCGAAATCTTGCTGGAGAAGCCGCGGCGGCAATTGCGGGATTGTCAACATCTGAGTGTTGTTTTGATGATGCTGTCGATATACTCATGGGGCGGTTTGGCAACAGAAACAGAATCGAGCATCATCACCTAGCCGTTCTCAGGAACATTGGCCACGTCAAACTAGGTAGCGACGTACCAGGTCTCCGACGGCTGCATGATGCTACACAGCTGCACATTCGTTGTCTGAATCCTCTCAACGTGCCTAAGTTTCTAGGCAATGCTTATCGACATACTGCAAAAGGCTCTACCATACGATATCCTTCTTGCATTTACTCGAGAGCAGCGAGCTAATGCATTGAGGAGGGACTCATCAGACGCACTCAAGTTGCATCAGAATCACTGTCAGCAACGGCTTCCCCAGATGCCAAGCTGAAGGAACTACTGGCATTCATTCGTGTCAAGTTGGAAAGTCGGGAGTAGTGCAAGACACCACACAAAAAACATAGTGAACGAGCTGAAACGACAGTAAGAGGTGCCACAGCTTATGTTTTACATATTACATTTGCAAAGAAAATGGACTGTTTCTTCTGCCGTGCGAAGAAGCATGGTACGCGTGCGTGCGACAGTGGCGTTTCAATGGCTGCAAGGAAGGACAAACTCTCCAAGGACAACATATGTTTTCGCTGCACTTCCAGAGGACATCAGGGGCGAACTTGTCAAGTTAAGCTTACATGCTCGTCTTACCATTCGCACAAGCATATGCGATCCCTCGTACGCAAAAATGCATGTCGATCCAGAGTCATCAGAAAGCTGCACAGCAGTATTCGTTTCCCTAGAAACATCATTGTCACGCTCCAGAGAGTTATAGAGTAGTGACCAGAGAGTTAACAGCAAGGACAACGAAGTATATCTGCAGTCTTTTCGTGCTTTGGTCATCCACAACAACACGCACCGCTGAGTCAGAGGTCCTGCATCAAGAAAGACGTAGCAATGAAGATGAGCCTCAGGGTAGTAGGAGAGACAAGGATAGCGTTTACCATGTTAGGTAGCGCATCTCTTTCTCGAACTGAACGTCGCAAAGTAGTTGAAGTGCCGTTACGCCGTCAACTAGGCACAAGTTCTAGCCTAGTACAAGCCATTGTCGTTCCGGTGATCTGCCATGACATTGCTTCACCGTCCACTGACAACCGTTTCGTGCTTCAGCTGCGATTTTAAAACAAGTCCTTGGCTGACTACCGAATTTTCATTCAAGTTGATGAGGAGCCAGGACTTAGTGTGTTAATAGGATATGACTATATATGGACCATTTTGACGGGTGAAGTTATTCGCAGCACGGAAGTTCAAGGGCTGACTGCAGTCAACACTTGTTTCGGATGGATGCTGCAAGGACCGGTTCGTCAGTGAGGATTTCTCGATCACAGCACTAACTTGATTGCTTATGTTCGGCGGATGGCCATCACGGAAGTTGAAGATAAAAGGATTTCGCAGATTTTGCAGTCTTTCTGGAAACTGGAAGCAATGGGTATTGAGGACGTCTGTGAATCATCTGCAACCAAGTCCCTGGATAATTTTCGAAAGACCAGTCAAAAGTTCAACGGCAGGTACGCTGTCGCGTTGCCGTGGAAGGAAGATCACAAACACCTCATCGGTGACAATCGCGACATTGCCGTCAACCGTATACAGAAGGTTGTGAGTAGACTATCACGGCACCAAGACTTGCTTGAACGCTACGATACAGTCAAACGACAGTATATGTCGCATGGTCACGCAGAAGTTCTGTCAAAGAATGTTCACAATCCCGACCCAGTTTATTTCACGCCACATCGGGGAGGTCATTAAAGAAGAGCCATTAAGCACCAAACTCAGGGTTGTGTTCGATGCATCTTCGCATGCCCCAGGACTACTTTCACTCAACGATTGTTTGGTAATGGGAGCCAACCTAAATCCAGAACTGCTGCGTGTGCTACTTCGTTTTCGATGGTTTGTAAACGTTGGTTTGTTTGTTCGATGGCCCTGAACTCAGACATCGAAAAAGCGTTCCTACAGGAAAAGCGTTCCTACATTCAAAAGAGCATCACGGGACTTGCAAGACTTCTGGAGCATTAGGAATGCCTCACTTTTTGCCAGTTTACTTGCTTCACATTGTATCGAATGGAAGTTCATTGCACCGAGCGCACCATGGTGGGGAGGTTGCTGTGAGAGACTGATACGGTCAGTGAAGTCGGCGCTACTCAAGACACTTAGAAAACACACGGTCGATAGCGAAGAGCTAACAACATTACTGGTAGAAGTGGAGGCCGTAATTAATTCTAGACCACTGACCAATATGTACACGGACGCAAGAGAACTTGCTCCGATCTGTCCAGCCAATTTTTCCGTCGGAAATTCTTTGGTGGCAGAACCGAGTACGGCGGCGAAGAATACCAGAGCCTAATTTAGCAAACAAGTGAAAAAGACCTCATTAAGAGACTACGATACCACAACAAGCTTCTCAAACACCTGTGGTTTTGTCAGATGAAGGAATATCAAGTCGAACTTCATTCGCTTCATCATTACCCAACAGCGACAAATAAAGGCTTGAAGGTGGATGACATAGTGATCGTCGAGGAACCCAATGCCTCACGATGCATCTGGCCACTCGGAAGAATAACTGAGGTCTATCCTGGACGTGACGGAATGGTACGAACCTGCCGAGTTCAAACTCAGGACGGGAGGTCAACAAGGCCTGTGCAAAAACTGTACCCACTAGAGATGACATCTGTTGCTTCGGGCTGGGAGAATGTAGAAAAAGAAGTGTTAAAATAAAGAAGGGGCACTCGTACAGAAAATGAAAAGAGGATGGTGCTAGAGCGGGCCCTCGGTGTTCGAGTCAGACTCTCGTGATTTTAATAACTCCAATATCTCATATTACATCATGCCATAAAAAGTAACAATGTTTGTAAAATAACAATAATTTCATCATGGCGTAAGAACAGGGCGTCACACCGGGCACGGTTTGAAAATAGTAATATATAATTTTAAAAATAAACCTGATTTGATTTGATTTGAATAAGTGGAAAAAGTGCACGGATAATTACTTTGTCAGTTTTATGATCCTGGTTGACATTGTATTTGTCAACAAACAAGGCTAGGCTTTGTGGAGCCTTTGTGGAATGAAACATTCTTAAAGTCTTTAGTGTAGTTTGCTGGCTTCGACAAAAAAGGGGATATGTGTATGGTTTGCAAGGCATTTGTACGACTTTTCGGCTGTCTGACACGTTTATCAAGCTCGATTGGGTGCTAGAGTGTTCTCTGCATGACAAAACATTTTCCTTATGTTCTTGGCCTTTCAATCTGTTGAACCAAACTGAACAGTGTTTTAGTTATTGCGATAGTAGGCATGTGCACTTTCATCAGTTGAAACGGCCTTTCTTCTAGAAAGCACAATCAGTTTCAACAGATAATTGCGAAAAAGGTGAAAAAACAGCTCCCAATTCCCAAGAGCTGATGTTCTATGTCTGAATATTTCGCCTTTCTCGTAATGTGTAATATTTTGTTCGTAATTTGGTTACCCCAAGGACATTGCAATTAAATGATGGGTTAACCACTGAATGATTGCTCAGGTGAGGCATACATGTCAGTGATGTAGTATGACGTGTAATATGTTAGGTGGATTGTCATTGGGCCGTGGTGACTTACTCTGTAGTGGACCAAGCGTAAGAGAGATTGCAAAAAAATCGCTTGAAGTGCTTTTCAGTGACATAGTTAAAGTCAAGCGGAGTAAACGTTAACAGAAAATGTTGATGTCGTCGTAGTATATATTAAGAAATTAGGCGACTGCGTTGTCCCGGATGATAGCGCCTTATGCTACTTACACTATAAAATTGCAGCCTATGTCGGGTGGTGGACAGCGAGCGCCAAGAACAATGACCACTTCGAAAACGCCGCTTACAGTTCAAACAATTTCTTGGCATGAGGGGATGTTGATCCCTACGCAATAACACCGTTAACATCCACTTTATAGTGGATTCGATCTCGACGAGTGAGGGAGAAGTTGGAAAAAGGAAAGGGATATCCGCGAAATTATTTGTTAGGTTTAGAAAAGCTTCCGTTACAAAAAGACGATTTAGATATCTTGTAATAGTAGGTTTCTGTAGGAGTATATGTTGTTCGGGAGCGAACCTAAGCAGCCATTCTCCTACTGCCTATAGAATCTCGAAGCTGCAATGCGCAGAATGTCGTTTCAGTGGGCAGAAGAGTATGTATTCCGTAGTCTTTATGTAAATATTAGATTGACCCTTTCAGGATGGTAATATTTCATCAGCGATTGACAATTGTGTTTGCAAGCACGCTGGGGGAACCAAGTTTACAATACATACATGCGGAAGTGCGTCCAGTTTAGCAGAATATTTTTTTAATGTTCTAAACTTCCCACACACAGCGACTCTCGGAAGTTTTGGGTTGTCCTGTGCTGTGTTGCTCTGATCATCGCGGTTGTTGCCCTACTGGTCTCTTCCACGAGCGGCGCTGAAGGTGAGCAGAAATATTTTTCTGTCGAGAAGTTGTGTGGAACGTTTTTTGTACTAAATAGAAATTATGACAGTTTTTCAACTCGAAATTTAGGTGACAGCTCTTTTTGTTTAAACTACACTTTACACAAGCGTATTTGTTGGTCGAGCCTGCTTGTAAAGATTGGCAACTTTTTCCCGCTGAGAGCAATTTTAAAGACAGAAAATGTTCACGTTTTTTATTACCTTCATGAAAACCTTTCGCGGCTCATTTTGTGTTTGTCGAACTGAAAACGGCACTCGCTTAAATCTAGCACAGACAGTGCATCCAGCTGCAGCAGTGATCTCCCTGGTCGCAGATTTGATTTCTTAGCTGTGATTTCGCAGCCAATAAAATACGATGCCGACTGGACCTAATGCAGCTGGTGCCTCATTTGATTTGTGTGAATCTTTGCGCAGTTTTTTTCCGTCTGACCAAAGCTATCGCTGAGAGAATGCCTTGTCTGCCCAGCATATATTGCACCTGTTGGTGGTAAAGATGCAGAAGTTCGTTTTCACTAACCAACGAGGTATTGGAGGGTTACTGTGAAATTCCATAATATGAAGGCACTAAATTATCAAGTGTGAATAGCTGGACGCACGACAACATATAACCGCTTTTCTCGGGTCAGCCTGTTGAATTCATAAATAGATGAATTTTACAGAACCAAGGTGTCGACTAAGAGCATCTAACCGTATTATTAAGAAGTGTTTCCTGAAAAGGGGCCATCGTAGCTTCCCCTGCCATAAATTCCTAATAACCATCAGTAGTGCCGCTCCAATTCGCAGACCGCAGAGGTGGAACATCAAATTCGCATCGCTTAAAAACGTTCGCGACTCAACGTAGTTAAAGAGCACTTTCTCAGCATTTTTCACGCTTATAGAACTTCGCATGAAATTCTAGAACTGTATTGTTCGGGTGTGGCGTTTTCATAGAATCGGCAGAAAATGTTTGAGCTTTATTAGATAAAAGAATGCTATCGTATCTTGCTGTAGTGCGAAAAAATGCATGCAGGTGAGCGAGGAGAATGGTTTTCCGAGCGATGCACTCCGCGTTCCATATGCCTGTAGCTATTCAAGCATACGTAGGTTTGACCTGCCGTGATTTTGATGGTTATCGTGTTTATAAGACCGTGCCTTTTAACTGAAGCACCTAAATTTGATGATCACATCACTATAGAAAAACAAGCAGACACGTTCTCTTTTGCATGAGCTACAATTTCTACGTGCTCTGACAAAAGAAGGCAACTTTGTTTGGCAAGCCCACGCTTGTCAGTTATGCATATGTATTCGTCTTTGCAGTTTGGCCAGATTGTTGTTGCTTTTTTTCTTACTAGCTTCTTGTGTTTAGTTTAGGTTGTACCCCGGAGTTCTACATTGCTCTGTCGCCATAATACTTATTAAATTATTTGCAAGTTAGCTCAGGTTCTCGACGTTTCTACCACATTATTGGCGCCACGTTTCGGGGCAGGTTACTGAGTGCACTAAGGCGAACTTGATCAGATATGCAGGTAGACTTATAAAGGCCATTCTATTCATTGCCTTCTATAAAGGTTTCTGCCAGCGGTGTAACTGAGACAGACTTTTACGTTCAATATTAATAAGCACAATAATAACTACGTTAAAATATAAAAACGTATTATTCTAGAGACATCTCATATTTCATAGTAACTTATGTACTTGTGTTTTGTAAAAACTAAGTAGGACAGATATGCTCTGTTTTATTAACGCGATAGCCTTTAGGGCCCCGTGTCACAGAAAATCCGGCGTCGGCAACCGGCGTGTGATCGCGGGCGGCGGAGAAAATCATCCAACCACATCAACCGCGCAGGCCCTCCACGTGGTGGAAAGTTTTCGTGCACAAAAATTAATTTTCTCACAGTGAACTCTGTCAAGAAATGGGTAAAGTACGGCTTTACCATTCGGCTTCAGATTCGCCATCGGATTGCATACCAATCGGCGTCGGATTGTAATTTTAATGCACGAGAAAACCTAATTCTGCTACGAGGAAAATAGAACATTTCTTCGAGACCTGCGCGCGTAGGGGAAATTGCAAACAATTATAAAATTATAAAAAAAGGTGCTAAGGCCTTCACATTTTAATATAATACCACTTATATTGCCCCTGGGGTAACGTTTTTCCAGCAATGCATTTCAGTTTAAAAGTAAAGCCGACTTTAAGGGGATCGGTGTAAGCTAGGTCTTTGTAAGCTGACTTTCCCACGTTCAGTCTTGCAGTGAATGAAGCCTACTCGCCGTATGCGAACGATGGGATGCGAACGGGTCCCGATAACGGTATCCCGTTCTACTCTTACAGGCGAAGCTTAAGCGTCCCCCAAGTTTTCTTTATCGTAGTGTGTGCTCATTCGTCACATTTTTCATCCGAATGTTTACTTGAGATTTATTGAATGAAGGAAAATAGGCCACTTTTCGTTAACCAGTTTTCTTTCACCTTTTTCTTTCATTCAAGATACGAATGACAGCAACGAGGAATCTAGTGGGAGCAGCGGTGGCACTGGTGATGACAGTTTCAGTAATATTGTTCCACAAGTCAACACCCCGCCCAGGACTACTGTGAGTGGCTGTCAGCCTGGCGTGACTAACTTTTCAACAATCTAAGTAGATTGAGTTCGCGAACAATATTTTCATTAGTTTCTTCGCGTGTGAATATCCGAATATCCACGAAGAACCATTAGGTAGCAGAACTGAAAAAAAATTCCAAGGAGAAAAAAGGAAGCCTGGAAAATGCATTATTCTGACAAATAATGGTGACGGAAGTTGTCAACACAGCGTGTTCGTAAAATGAAGCTCTTACATTACTTTATTCACTTAAGAAGCTGATAAAAACATGTAACAACATAAATCTCCCCAGCTGTTAGCGCAAAATTTTAAGTATGACTTCGTGTTCTGCACGCCGCAATTTATGCTCCGCCCTCTACAAGACTCTTAGGCAAGCTTAAGGGGAACCGCATGTTATAGAAAAGCTAAATGTGAAAACAGATGTATTTGAACTTTTGGTATGCGGGCAACATTCAGAGGAGCAGAGCATTACTGTCGTTGCGGCTTTCGCGTTAAAGGTCTGACTACGATAGCAATTTGACTGCCTCAGTGCCCTCACAATGACGATAGACTGAACGTAGACACTGAGATCAACATGATTTGGACACATGGTGTAAGTGTCGCGCAATTAAATAATCATCTTTTCGTTAGGTTGGGACTAAATTGTGGGCGCTAGAGGCCCAGCGTGTTAGGGTAAATATGATTGAGTCTGTGGTGTCGGCTTTTGGGAGACTGCTAGAAGGCTATTGGCACGATGTGAAAAAAAAAAGACATATTCGGCTCCCTCGGAGCCTTCACCATATGCGTCACTCGATTATGTGGGGCGTTTCCCGTGTCCCTTCTGATATTCCAGGATTCTAGGTGGTAAGCGTGACAGTTATTTTCATTTTCCGCGTTGTCGAAACCTACGGAATACCACAGCATCTCCATTACAATCCTGTAGTCAGCATGTCAATCGAAGCCAACGTAAGCCGTGGTATTTCCGACAAAGCATGGCCACACAAATAGTGAGAAGCAGTTTTAGGAAGTTCAGTAGCAGCGAATAAAAGTTGTTGGTGGTAGAAATTGATAGTGCAGTTTTGGCGGTTATCTAAACTTTCAAGAGCGCTTTTTTTGGAAATGGGCATCATGAGTATTCGTTGCTATTTATCTTGTTTGTTCCTTTCCGTGAGACGGAAGGGAAAAAAGTTCTACACATCCAACGCACATCCTGTAATTTATGCTGAGGGAAATATTTGGTTGAAGCGGTCATTCAATACTCTAAATTTGTCCATTTCTTTCCTCCGGGTTTTGGATAAAGAAAGTCGGCGTGCATGGCTGTGCTGTAGCGCAGCTATGCTTCCCAGTGTGACACACGCGACGATCATGTCAAATAGCTAGTTGACGCTGGTTCGGTAAAAAGCATACCTGCGGCTCGGGCCTTCCGGTTAGAGCATCGGACTACAGTGCGGGGGGACCGTGGCTCAGTCATAACACCGGGCACCGAATTGAGTAGCTTCAAGCAGCACCAAACAGCCAGCAGTCAGGAAAGTCTGGGGTGGTTAGGGAAGGCCGGTTCGCTCCTTTAAGATGACGCGTGCGCGTATTGTCGCGCCTACGTTTCGCCTTGCAGAACGAACCTGGAACACGAGAATGCCAGTATGCAGCTTGCGTTGTGCGGAGACACGCACCCTCAACATCTAACATTTCCACGAAGCGCTTGACGTAATGATGGCTGCGATGCTGTAGCGATGTGTTCCGCTCGATTCGGTGCCGCTCTTTTTAATCCTCCGTTTGCTGCTGGTCGACACCACTCGGAAACAGCGAAAATAGCGCGAGAAGATAAAGAATCCACATCGCTGCAATGTCATATCGCATAAAAACGCATCGCTGCAATATCGCATCCGCGGGACCTTAAGTTCTCGGGTATGACGCATCAAAGCTATGATCTCATTATGAGGAGCGCTGAAGTGGCGAACTTCTAATTAATTTCTACCAACTAGGGTTCTTTAACGGGCACCGCATGTACAGTGCACAGGCGGTTTTTTTTACATCTAGCCACAATGGAAACGCTGCAGCCGAAGCAAGGATGTGGTGCCGGGACCTCAAGCTAAACAACACACCGCCATATAGCTGCTAAGCCACTACGACGGGTTGTCCGCGTGACGAAGCGTAGCAGCGACATGGCGAAACTTTTATGGCGCTAGCACCTAGCGACATTATGTTTCTCAAGGAGCACCCCAAAGTCGGCCTCAGGTAACAGGAAGTTGAGGTGTTTCCGAAATCATGACAATAATAAAAACCCATCTGAAAGGAGGTAATGATTCAAGAGTTGTATAGGTTAGGTATGATACAGGAGCATAAGTTTCGTTAAGGAAAGGGCCAATTAGGCGTCATGTGGTTTCATCATTACGATGATTAACGATCCTCATCAGAAATGGCTCGAGCGTCCATCTTCATTTGCAGCTGGCTCGTTGGCGCCCCTCGCTGCAACTGCGCGAACGCGTTTGTGCCACTGCTCTCGCGTTCGTCATCATCGTCTTCTTCCGCAGCTGGCTTCCTTGCCGCTCATCCTTCCAGCGCAGAATGTCTCTTCTCTCCTGTCGTCGTATTGGGGTGGCTACGTTTTCGGGGGTATGAGCCATTGCTCAAGTGGGTATGAGCCATTCACTGTTTGGGTCCTAACGCACGTACCACGGGCGTGTTAGGACATGGCGTCAGTGGCACCTCTGGGTGTGGTAGGAGAAGGAACGTGTGTTAGCCGAAGGTCTAAGGGCTAGCGCGATTAAAGACAGTTAAAGGGAACATTAAGGTCACCTACAGTATTTTTTATACTGCCACTACTGTCACCATGTACTTGACACGCATTTTGACGCAAACATGCCGGCTATGCTTAGATCTATGAGCCGCTTCAAAGCATCGTTGTTGCACATTTTTGAGAAATACTTGTTTTCATGTCAGTGAAATACCTATTTGTTTATACAATATTACGAAATGTTCATTATAAAATGATCAGAAGGGAAAATACTAGATCGAGCTATATTTTTAACTGCTGTTCACCTACACAGCAATAGTCGCTCACACCGTTTGAACAGTTTTGCTAAGCCAACGCAGACACAAAGAAAAGATCGGTGGTGATGCCATGGTCTATTCGAACATTTGCAGTGGCATTAGGGACTATGTATTTTTATTATCAATAATTCTGGATCCCAAATGCTGAACTTGGCATGTTTCACAAATATTTATCTGGCCACAATGGTCAAAATGAAAAAAAAATGTATTTTGAAGTGTGTGAGAGGAAACTGTTGCACCAGCGTTGTTGTTCCTGCACGAAACAAAAAAGGAGTGTATTGACAATTGTTTTCAAGACATTACCAATATATTTACGCAGATTGAGTTTTCAAGCAATGCTTTACCCAGTATGAGCTGTTAGAGTGCCACACACCATAACCCGTCGAAAATATTTTAGTTTATTCAAAAGTTCTCAGGTGCCATCCACAGAACACTGTACCGCAATGTCTTAGAAAAAAAACCTAGAACCCTTCCACTCTGAGAAGAAGGACGTACGTTAGTCTTCTTGAAATACGTGAGCCAAAAAATTCTTACTCAACGCTACAGCTCCAGAAGTATACCACAATAGTGGAACAACATCTGTTTTTAGCAGATCGAAAGCGGTGTAGGGTTTCCTTTGCGAATCCAGTAGCTGCAACCACACATAGAAGTGACTTTCTTCAGCGTGCAATCGGCTTTTCACTTCGAAGCGATAAACTACGCACTGCGTTACTGCGCGCCGGCAACATGCACTTTTCGCAGTGGCTTGCCGTAGATAGCGCCAAATGTCCCAATCAAAACAGCAACGCGCGAGGCTATTAGGGCATGTACAGCTGCCGCGCTCCTCTAAGGAAACTCGCTGTAGGCACGGTGTGCCATCTAGCGGGACCGTCGCAACCTACACGCGTGGCGCGTGTCCCAAGTTGGCGTCAGAGAGGTTCATTGAAGAGCGTGTTATGCCTATGGTCACCACATAACCCAGGTTGGTCAGACAGTTTTCACACGATCTAGGTTCTCTCCTCAGAGCAGTGCGCTGCTAAGCCTATTAAACAATACGCTCTTCAGTGACCCAAGCTGGCGTGAAAAAAAGCTAATTATGGACAAACCAGACCTGGAGACAAACATAAATCAAACTCTGAGGCGTTTCCGAAGACTCTTAATCGCAATTATAACACAATAAACTAGAAAAATTTCGCCCGAGCCATCAGTACATCTAGCGTAGTTATAGAGCCAAAGTCATAACTTCTATGACAAAATTACGTTGTGCAATAATTCTACAATGGAAATAAACCCGCAAGAGTAACTTTGGTTGATATGAAAATCGGTCACTCAGGGCAATAATATTGCACAATACAAGTTCGTGGTTAACATGCACAGTAAAGCAAAAACAAAACTGGACTAACGTGCAGAACAAATTGTTTTTCCATTCTACAAATAGGTTCCTTGGTTGAATACGATGTCATACCTATTTTTTACAGTGTTATACCAAGCAATTTTGGAAGAACACACTGAGAATCTCTGAAACATATTTTTTTTCGGCAGAAACTCGCAGTAAGACGACAATTACTAGCAACCAGAGTACAAGTCCCAGTAGGACGACAACTACTAAGAACAAGTCTAAGGCAGGTCCCAGTAGGACGACAACTACTAGAAACAGACCTACGACAACTTTAACTACAACTACGACAACTACAACTACAACTACGACAACTACGACTACTACGACGACTACGACAACTACGACAACTACGACAACTACAACAACTACAACTACAACTACAACAACGACAACTACTACAAGTGAGTCGCACTTTTGAATCACAACCCTGATGGCATCAAATTGATCGTTCTTGTCGGCCGTGCTACGCTAATTATTATTCTGTTTGAATAGTCCCGGCGGGCATGTTCGCCAAGCGGTTACTGATAAAATTTGCAGAAATAATTCTTATCATGTATGCCTTTGTGAGAAAAAAGTCAAAAGGCCTGCGCGGGACACGCACCACAGTCACAGCGTAAGCTGGTGGAGCGAGCGGCTTAAGAGTAGCAATTTAGGCACCACGTACAACAGGGTCTTCACGGCAAAGTCTCTAGCCACGCACGTAGCTCTACGATTCGCTTCTTCAGCAGCGGTTCGTACCTTGCGAGGAGACGCCATAACGTGTACCGAAGAGCTACCGAGAATACGTGGCACATCTCGCACCGGGAATCGCGTTTATTGCGCACCTCGTCTGAATCGCATCTCGTCGTCTGCGCCTGTGCATGCGGCATTTGCAGGCGCCTCAACTAGATGGCGCCACCATACTAGTGGAGGCTCGGGTCATCTGTGCCTGCGCACCTGCCTAGGGCGCGTTTATACGGCCTTTTTCTGACGCTGACAGGTAGCGCTTGCGTGGATCAGTGGTAAAGTATCCAACTCCAACGCAGCGGGCCTCGGTTGAATCCCGGCGGAGACCGGGTACTATGTTTCGCATTTCGGGCGATAGCGGTTACGCGGCGGCGGCAGCGGCGGATAACAACGCGAACTGAAATGGCTATTAGAATGAGCCCATAAAAACTTACGCTGTATAATGGCAGCAGTATAATTTATTGTAGCGGGTCTGTCTGCGCAACTCGTTAGGCTGGGTCAGTCGTGTAGCCTGTTCACAGCCGAGACGTTGTGCACGTTGAGCTAACATATTGTGCTTAATTTTTCTTTTATTGTTGGAGTCTGAGGTGCTAACAGATATGTTAGATCAGTGGCGAATGTGTATGCATAAGTGTGCAAGTATGGGCGTGCAAATTCTTTTTTTGTAGAAGTGTTGCTCAGTGCAATTGACTTTCAATTGAGAAGGTGTGCAGTATGAATAAGGATGCATTTTTTTAATTTGTTAACCCTTGTTCACCGCCTTCGGGCAATACGAGGGAAATGTCTGAATAAAGAATAAAGGGGGAATCTGCGCCAACAAACCACTCTCGTTTACTCGGCGTGAAATGATACAATGAAGGTGGATGGCGCCCCGGATGCAAATGGTTGCAAATACGTTCCGCATGGTTTCTGTTTCACGCAGTCACGTGCCGATATTTTTTATTCATTGCCGACTCCAATCATCACTGTAGAGTTTATAATTGCTTTCCATCTCGCTCAGGGTGCATATTCTTGGGGATAGGGTGTATGTTAAGCGGTGGATAGAAGAAAGGGGCACCCTTTCGGTAGGGCGCGTAATTGGGGTTAGGCTTAATTGGGATATAACAGTGCGGCCAGCCTCTGAGCTAGATAGACGGGATATTTTTACCGTAAAGGTGGCTTGTGTGATTGAAAAGGTGTTGTGAACACTGAGTTTGAGGAGTCGGTCGTTGGATGTGCTGGGGGGAAGCCGTAGAGCCATTTTCATGCAACTCCGTAGGAGCGCGTTTACCCGGTCTCTCTCCTTCTGTCGGAGGAGCAGGGGTGAAAGGACATATGTAGTGCGGCTTATCATGTAAGCTTGGGTGAGGCGGAGTTCGTTTCGCTCACCTAGGCCAGCCGGGTGGTTCGCTATGCGGCGAATCAGTCGGGTGGTCTGTTGAGCGTGTGTTGAGAAAATGTTTGACTTATCCGTGTGTGCCACTGAAGGGGAGAACTATCCCTAGCACACAGATTTTGGATACTAGTGGGATGGGATGGGTACCTAGCGTGAGGGAGATGGGAGGAGTGACTAAATCGTGTAGCTTGGGAGGTAGAGAAAGACCTCTATCTTTGAAGGTTAGCAGGTCTGGCCACGCTCTCGTACATATGTATCGATGATGGTTAGTGACAATTGACGCCTATTTAGGCGTCATGGCCATGGTTAGCCCAGACAGCGATGTCGTCGTAGAGGTTGAAACGGGTGTCCAGGATTTGAGCTAGTTGTTGGGGTAGGTGAGGAAGTGCTATGTTGAATAAAATAGGGGAAGGACGGCTCCCTGGGGCATACTTTGTGCTTCCAACCTGATGGCTGGGAGGCTGTGGTCGCCGAAGGTAAGTGTGGCTGTGCGGTGGCTGAGAAAGTCTCGGATGTAGTTGTACATCCCAGAGATTAAATTGACCATAATAACCGTTTTCGCGGTTTGTTTTTTCCTCGAAGATATTGACCTCGTAGTTAAGATGTTTTGGCCAATATAAAACGACAACACCACAGTTAACCATTTTAACGTCAACGCAGAGACGACTCCGCCACCGCCCTTGATGTGCTCGGTCAGCGAAAGGGCCGTTCAGGAGCTTACGTACCCGGATGACGGCATCTGTGACATCGTCATCTACACTCACTTGATAATACTGGGCGATACATTGAAGCCTCTCGTCTTTCAAGCGAGTTACAGTACGTTCCTCAACGTCTGTCTTTTGCGGTATTCCTACACGACGTGTGGGATATCGTTCGACGCAAGGTGAGTGTATCCAAGCTGTCGTCGTAGAACAAGACAGCCGGAATGCGGACCAAGATTGATGCAAGGTCCTGTGGAATTGCAAATACATTTCTTAAAGAAATAACCAGTGCCATGTACAGAAGCCTGCTGACCAAAATAAAACAAACATGCAGATCTAATGCACATGTTGAAATCTTTGTGATGAAAAAAAATCGGGAAAGATACAATAAGATGCTGAAGAATTGCCGATCTGCACCACGTTTTCAAGCAACGAAAATACGTTCCCGCCCTGTAGGGCAACAAGATGGGACGAATCCTGCGACCGGCGGTCAAACTGTGCTCAACCTGGGCCCTCTTTGCTCGGCCAACAATAGATCGAGCACGCGCTCTAAACCACCCCCCCCCCCCCCCCCCAAAAAAAAAAAGAAGGCATAGAGCGCTTTGGTTGGACATCAACCGTAGGCTCGATGAGGTATATTTTTGGCACTCGGTATAAATAGGTTCAATTCACTGTTTATTTTATAACGGCGTCGAGAAATAAGCCGGCCACGATTTCTCTGGTCACTTGAGAGGGCTATAAGTTAGCCAAGTTGTTATGCGAGATCCGTCCGGTGTGTCTCAGCTATTTGGCAAGACAGCATCCACAGCTGCACTGAGCAGTAGCTATGATCATTTGAGCCTACGGGTCCTCGAACAGAGCCTTCCTCAGTCAGTGTGATAATGTGCGCTGCTAGGATTTACCTTTAACGTCCTCTCCCATGGTTATCTCCGGAAATACTGAGCCATATTGCGACAATACCGCGAAGTGTGTGCGTGGCGCATGTGCGAACATATATTAGGACAAGATTGTTTATATGTATTTAAGGCGGGTCTGATTTCCTCCGGCTCAGTAGAAACATTGAAGCATGTTTTTTTTTGTAATTGAAGAGCGGCGTATGCCCAGTGGCGCACGCCCACTGACTCAAGTTTGTGTAAAGGAGGCTCACTTATTAGGGGCCCAAAAATAATGGAAGAATGGAGCACACCGTATGACTCAAGTTCACGTGGAGGAGTTTCCTTAAAGAGTGGTGCATATCCGGTGTCACATGCCCAGTGGTTCAAGTTGGTCCTACAGATGGCTTTGAGCCCGACGTCCCAATTACAGCAGCACAGTGTTCTACGATCGAGCCCCGATATATTGAATAAGAACGGGATCACAAAAGCGCTCGATATATAGTTAATTCGAGATATAAAATAAAACCTTATACAACAATTGTCAAGGGGATCTTACAGCTGTTCCCCATTCAATTATTAGTCATATATTGGTTGGATATGTCCGCGTTTGACTGTATTCATTAGATCATGGACTACAGAGTTATGCGAGCTTGCGGGAAAATAGGTAAAGACAGATGGAGACAAACCAGAAAATGTGTGAAAAATTGTAATGCTATTCGCATTAAGAAAAGCTGCGGAAAACAAGTTTCGCGCACGTAAAATCGTCACCGTAAAGGTCGCATCAGGCACCCTTACGCAATCAACGTCACAGAAGGCATGCACTGTCGGGCTAGTTTGTTTACGAAATTACATGCTCGCCTAAAGTACAATTTCTGATGCCCAAAAGTGTTTCGCAAATGTACTGAATTCTGTACTCTTCGCACAAAGTAGCATTTATGAATTGCTTCTATTCTCCAAATCGGCCTGAAAGGATTTAGTACCTGTGTGTGTCGTAGTAATGGCACGAAGTATAGGTCTAATATTGAATGCATTACGAGTGAAAATATTTTTTAAAGCAATAAACAGCTAACTGTCTTGCAACATTTCTAATGAAACAAGATCGTTTGTTATTCAGAGGTGCAGTGGTGGAACCTCTTTCACTTTCTTCTTTTGAATTATTGTGGCTCTTTTTCTTTGCAACAATTGATTTTTCCCTAAAGGTCAAAAATGTTAATCGTGGCTTCAGCCGGGAACATAAGAGTGTATATACATGCATTGTTTGGCTCGGCTGTGACTTTTTCTTTGCTTCCGTTTGACTATGTGCATCTACCACTGGGCTTTCCGGTGGCAAATAATGCTTAAACTTTAGTAGAAAATTGTCAGATTTTCTCCCCACATTCGGCCCCTTCAAAGCGATCGTACCAATTGCGACGCTACGCCAGGCATGAGCGCGATTCGATGGAGCAGAGCAACCGAAAGGGAACACCAACTGCCGCAGCAGAACGTGAGATGTTACGTGAGGGGAGAACGCATCGCCGTGAGCCATGCCGCTCTCACTTGTCGCCCTCGCAAGTCTGATATTCTGGCGGTCCGTGTCCGCGCAAGCTCTCGCCTGTGTTCTAACTGCGCCTTGGTAAAGCTCAATGAAAATGGGCCAAGCTTTTCAGCGCGTTTGCTTGCCCGCGAGGAGTTCATAACTCGTAGGATGCTCAGCAGTGTTGCATTGGACACTGGGCCGCCACAAATTCTCAAGTAGGCCCACACCCATATTTAAGGCTGGCCCACCCCCAAAATAAAGTAGGTCCACTCTCAAATTTGAGGTTCGCCCAATCCCACCTACTAGTGCCAATCCCAAATTTCATTAGGTTGGCCCACCCCCAAATATAAGTTGGCCCACTCCTAAATTTCAGATGGGCCACCCGTATTCTAAATTTCAAGTTGTCTCACCTCTAAATTTAAGTTGGCCCACATGCAAACTTGAAGTTGGCCCACCCACAAATTACTAGTAGACGCACCCCCCGATTTCAAGTTATCATACCCGCAAATGTAGGGTGGCCCACTTGCCAATTTCAATTCACCTCCCCAAAATTTCAGTCTGCCCACGCTAAAGTTTAAACTTCGCCCGTGTCCAAATTTCGAGTTGTCCCACGCCCAAATTTAAGTTGGACCACTCCCACCCCAAATCTGAAGTTGGGCCACCCTCACATTTAGGTTGGCCCACCCACAACTTTCATGTTTGTCCAACTACAAATTCTGTCCTCTACTATAAGCTCCCCATGTTTTTTCTATGGAGACCTATGTATCTGTATGAGTACGATATTATTTTTATTTAAGTTTTTCCTTACCACCTATAAGCTACCAGTAATCTGCATAGCACTTTAAAAATGGTTAAATATTTAACTTCGCAAATGAGGTATTTTTGTGCAGATATAGGGCATTCTATTTTTTGCATGACAGGCTGAGTTACTCGCGAAAGAATGCTTACGCCTTAGAAACCGAGCGCATGTCCTCTGAACACACGAGTTGGCCTAATAAAATGCTCATAGAGAGAGCTGAAAGTAACTGGTAGAGTAGCATACACCATGAACTTTCTCACTTAATTTTAACAGGTAGTAGGAGCTTACCATATGTCCATACATGGCGGCGCAGGTACACTAGATGCATCGCTAGAATTGAGGGACCATTGCGTTGCACGATACGTGCTACTTTTGTGAGTATCAGCGCTCTCCAGCGATAAATTTACACTAAAATAGACTGTGTTATGTGCGTTCGTTCTTGCAGGTACATCAAGAACGACCAATTTACGAGCAAATTGATGCAAGATATCCGAAACCTTCAAATTGATTACAATATCCAGCATTATGGTATTCTGAACATTTACGGCTCAGACAACAATGTTAGGAACTACGGGGCGGAGGTGGGGCCTATAACCAAGGTACAGTGATGCACATCATATGGTTTCAAGACGCTTTTGTGTTGCAGAAATAGGTGTTACAATGTTGTTTTTTTTTTCATTGCTGGAAACTGTCGTGTAATGGAGTTTCCTTCATAGAAATTGGTTACTCACGCATTTTATGTTTAGTAAGTTTCACCAAGTGTACAATCGAAATTGGTGCAACGAAGGTGCCTATGCAGTAGACATAATTAGATATATGAGGTAACTTATTCTATCGAAACTTCTTTTTACAGAAACCCAACAAACTATTGTGGGATGCTTGTTAAATAGGTACTTTTTTCAATGCTGTTAACTGCCAAGAATAACTGTGTTAAAAAAAAAGCAGAATACATCGTTCTTTTAAACTTCACAATAACGATGTTTTCGGTGAGGCAGTGTGTGTGAACCTGCTCCAGTCCATTCCCATAAATATCATCCCAGTGCCGGCACAGCACATCTACTGGGAAAGAACGCGTAATCAAGCGTCGTATAAGGCGGTAGATCATTTGGCAGGTGACGTTTCTAGTTTGATTTAGCAAATGTCCATTTCGTTTTAAGGTACCTATTTTACACGAGCATGGGACACTAAGTTTCAAGTGCTAATAACGGGATGTGCGATAGGGCACGCTGTTGGGCTGCGATTGATAACATGCAGCATGCTGGAGAAATGACACAGAAAATACAAGATTGGACGAAGCCTTCATTTCCATCAAAGTTTAGTGGCAGGCGTTGTAATACGAGGGTTGTTCTATAAAGACTGCGACTGTGCAATCTTCTGCGACTGTACTTCTGAAAATTATTCTTCGGCACTTTTATCCGTTTCTGTATGATATCCAGTAAGTGAAATGCACGTGTTTCACCGTTTCTACCACGCATAGATAACGTAAGTGAAGCCACCTTTTCACACCTATTTCAATGTCGCCTCCACTTTCTTAGGTATATCTTGTTATATGTCAAAGAAATCACCCTTTTGACTGCGAGTCACATAAAGAAGTCCCAAAATTTCCTGATCTGGACTGTAAAACGGGTAGGTTGGTTGCAGCGATGATTTGAGGAGCGTTAAAAAAGTGAAATTGCTGTGACATGGAACAGGACATGGAGTCAGGCGTAGAAATGCATTGGAGGTGATTTTTCAACAGGTCTCACTAGATGGCTTTACTGACGTTATCTAAGCATGGTATAAACTTCGAGACGCGTGCATTTCACTTACTGGGGATCACAAAGTAAGCGATAAAAGTGCCGATGAATTATTTTTCTGAAGTGTAAATTTCACAGCCTCAATCTGTCTGTATTGAACAAACCACGCATATACAGATGAAAAGGGGCATGTGCATACGCAGAAACCTGAAGTATACAGGCGACCAATAAAACGCACGATCATGAGATACAAAATTCTAAAAAAATTCAGGGCTACCTCTAATAAATTTGCAGTGTCTTTTTTTCAGCTCGATTTCTTCATCTTGCTTCTGTACTTAGTCTTGTGAAATGATCATATGCTCATTTGTTTTTACGTAGCACTTCCTCACGTGTGTATGCCACATGGTGTATGCGGATATATGTGTCGCCTATATTTACATTTGGTTTGAAGTCAGAGCTTTCTATATCATTGGTTTTTTCTGTGTCGTTTCTCATGCGTGCTTTATACAATTAATCTATTTACTATGTGTACACCCTACTGATAGTGATAACACCGTTTTCTTACGTAGAACAGAAATCAAATTTCGAAAACTACAACATTTTCAGGGGTACTTGTAGAGCTATTTAAACGAGTTGAAAGGCTCCAATGCGTCTCGAACATTATCTGTAGCGAGTTTCTGCCATTTGGGCCGAACATTTCTACCCTCCTCATGCCATAATGCGGGGCGTACCTCCAAATCCCAGGCCATTTTGTTGAAGGTTATGGTCACGTAACATTTCGCATTCACACCTCAGCCAGTTCGCAGATCCTTTAAAATTAGGGTAGAAGGATGGTCGTAGAGTGTCTGCCTTAGCATCAGTAACAGTTTGTTTTATTAAAATGCTATGATATTTATCTTTGTATCATTTAACATTTGAGTCAGATTGACGCCTGTACTTTATTCTTTTGCATTTGCACATACATACCGCGTAATCTATTAGTCAAGGTGACGCCACCCTAATGACAGTTAGAGTAGTTTTTATAGTATGTGATCCTGCCAGTTTCCAGATGGTATAGTTTGCTGTTGCAGCTCATTGAGTGGTATCTTGCATGAAATACTGAATGAACGGCACTAATGTGAACTGATATTGGCAGGTTTTCTTTCCACACTGGCAAAATACTGGGCCTGCTTAACATTAAAACAAGTATCGGGATGAGGAGTACGTCCTCGTAAGCCTGTCATTTTGCAACAATTGTTCGACATCATAAATATACAAAACTTTCAATGCAAGTTGTTTTAATGCCTTCGCATTACCAGTGTCAAAGTGCATTTATATATATATATATATATATATATATATTGTAAAGGCGTTTATTAGCACCAGCCTTTTGGACCGACGGTTAGTTCAAGGCCCGAGATCTCACCACGAGCGGTGTTTCTCGAGGAGAGCGCAGGAGGGATCGACCTACTAGAAAGGGCTGGAGAGCATGACCCACTATGGCGTTCGTATCCTTCGCTACAATCACCCCCGGGAGCGAACAGGGAGCCGTCGGGCGACCTAAAAGCTGGTCACTATGAGTGGCTCTTAGTTGGTCTTGAGGCGCTCGACGTTGACAATGTCGCGTCCACGACGGCGCATGTCCGTAGAAGGTTCCACTGGTTCGATCACGCAGTTGACGGGAGATGCGCGTTCGACGATACGGTAGGGGCCTTCATACTTGGGAACGAGTTTGGATGAGAGACCAGGTGTAGCGGAAGGAACCGAAAGCCACACAAGCGCTCCAGGAAGGAAGGTGGGTGTAGAAGTGGTGTCGCCACGTGTTCTCTTCTGGCTCTCTTGGTCACTGGATGTAAAGACCCGTGCGAGATCGCGGCACTCTTCAGCATGTCTTGCCGTGTCAGAAATGGGCGCACATTCGGATGCATCCGACCGGTACGGTAGAATTGTGTCGATGGTGGGCGACGGGTGCCGACCGTACAGTAGGAAAAAAGGTGAAAAGCCAGTGGTGCTCTCAGTAGCGGTGTTATAGGTGTAATTGACGAAGGGCGGAATCGCGTCCCAATTAGAATGGTCGGAGGCGACGTACATAGCAAGCATGTCCCCGAGGGTACGGTTGAAGCGTTCGGTAAGGCCATTGGTTTGGGGGTGGTACGCCGCAGTTGTGCGATGAACAACGTGGCACTCCTTGAGAATGGCTTCAACTACTTCGGACAGGAATACACGTCCGCGATCACTAAGCCGTTCCTGGGGTGGCCCATGTCGCAGGATGAATCGTGGAAGCAAGAAGGAGGCAACATCGCGCGCTGTAGCTGCTGGTAGGGCGGCAGTTTCGGCGTATCGCGTGAGGTGGTCGACTACCACAATGGCCCAGCGATTTCCAGCCTACGTCAGTGGAAGGGGCCCATACAAATCGATGCCTACGCGTCCAAACGGCCGCGTAGGGCAAGGTAAAGGTTGCAGACCGGCTGGCGAGAGGCGGGCCGAAGATTTCCGGCGCTGGCAATCGGGACAAAAGCGAACGAACTTGAGAACGTAGCTGTACATCCCGCGCCAGTATAACTGCTGTTGAAGACGCTGGTCAGTCTTGAAAACGCCGGAGTGCGCACACTGTGGATCAGCGTGGAAAGCTGCGCATACTTCGGAACGCAGACTGCGGGGTACCACTAACAACCACTGGCGTCCGTCGGGGTTATAATTGCGTCGGTGAAGCAGGTTGTCGCAAATGGCAAAGTGACGTGCTTGGCGACGCAGCGTGCGAGTGCTTGGTTGTGCCGACGAACCAGAAAGCAAGTCTAGAAGGGAGGCAATCCAATGGTCCTTGCGCTGCTCAGAAGCGATGGTGTTAAGGTCGAGCGAAGAAACAATAATCTGGGATAGGGAAGAGCAGGTATTGTCAGGCAAGGAAGAGCGCGAGAGGACGTCGGCATCAGAATGCTGGCGTCCGTTGCGGTACAGCACGCGGATATCGTAGTCCTGCAAGCGAAGTGCCCATCGAGCAAGACGGCCAGAACGCTTCTTCAAGGACGACAGCCAACATAGTGCATGGTGGTCCGTGACGACGTCAAATACACGGCCATATAAATAAGGTCTCAACTTAGTCAGAGCCCAGATGATGGCTAAGCATTCTTTTTCTGTCACACTGTAATTTGTCTCAGCTTTCGTAAGCGTGAGACTTGCATAGGCGACGAAATATTCAAGAAACCCTTGTTTGCGTCGGGCAAGAACAGCGCCGAGGCCAACGCCGCTGGCATCGGTATGCACCTCAGTAGGATCTGTCGGATCGTAGTGGCGCAAAATTGGCGGGGACGTAAGCAGATGACGCAGCTTTGTGAAGGCCTCGTTGCACTGGGACGCCCACGAAGTGAGGGGTCCGTTGCGTGTAAGCAGTTTCGTCAGGGGTGAGATGATGGCGGCGAAATTGCGAATAAAGCGTCTGAAGTAAGAACACAGACCTATGAAACTGCGCAATTCTTTGACGGATATTGGCTTAGGGAATTCGGCGACGGCCCGAAGCTTGGCTGGATCGGGGAGTATCCCATCCTTGCATACGACGTAACCGAGGATCGTCAGCTGCCGAGATTTAAATTGGCACTTCTTGAGGTTTAGTTGTAGGCCTGCGTTTGTTAAGCACGTCAAAACACACCGTAGGCGTTGGAGGTGCGTTGTGAAGTCTGGCGCTAAAACAACAACGTCATCAAGGTAGCACAAGCATGTGTGCCAGTTCAAGCCACGCAGAACGGTGTCCATCATGTGCTCAAAAGTTGCGGGCGCATTACAAAGCCCAAAAGGCATTACGTTAAATTCGTATAAGCCATCTGGTGTTACAAAAGCTGCCTTTGGCCGACAGGCGTCAGCCATGGGTACTTGCCAATACCCTGAGCGCAGATCTAAAGATGAAAATAATTCTGCGCCTTGTAGACTGTCAATGGCGTCCTCTATGCGCGGTAGAGGGTAGACGTCCTTGTGTGTGATCTTGTTTAGGCGCCGGTAGTCGACACAGAACCGCACAGAGCCATCTTTCTTCGTAACGAGGACCACAGGGGATGCCCATGGACTGTTGGAAGGTCGTATCAGCTCGCGGCGCAGCAAGTCGTTTGCTTGCTCGTTGATTACACGACGCTCTGCAGGAGATACACGATACGGTCGTTGCCGCAATGGCGGTTGCGAGCCAGTGTCGATGCGGTGAGTAACAGTGGATTTCTGGCCTAGGGAAGATTGCCCGACATCGAAAGAAGAACGAAATTCTTCCAAAAGGCACACAAGTAGAGATCGCTGGACCGGCGTAAGGTCATCGGTAATAGAAGAATCAAACACATCACTGGATGGTCCCTCACAGGCAGAAATAGCGGTGAGCGCACTAGAACTAGCGCAGTAATTTTCATAGGGCACGTCCATAACTTGCAAGTCTTCAATCGCTTCGACATTGCCTAGACATTCCCCTCGGAGAAGCACGACAGGGTATGGGAACAGGTTGCAAACAAAAATGGTGCTGTAGCCCTGCTTGATCTCCACTGTCGCAAAAGGTAGCAGCAGGCCTGTCCGAGTAAGGAAGCGGTCAGATGGAGACAGCAGCGCAACAGCGTCTGAGATTCCGCTGCAGTACATGGGCACGACATTTGACGCGCGGGGAGGAACGTGGGTGTCGTCGGGGACAATTAGCTTCCTCGACAGGGAAGTATTGTTGGTGATCGGCAAATCAAACAGCGGCGAGAGTTCCATTTCGGCCCGTGCGCAATTGATAACGGCATTGTGGCGCGAGAGGAAATCCCAGCCGAGGATAACGTCGTGAGAACACGAGGTGAGGATTATGAATTCTATGGCGTACAGAACGTCGTCAATGACAACACGAGCAGTGCAAACCGCTAAGGGGTGGATATGCTGAGCACTGGCTGTAAGGAGGGACATTCCAGAAAGGGGCGTCGTGACTTTCCGAAGTAGGCGGCAAAGCTTTGCGTCCATAACAGATACGGCGGCTCCAGTGTCCACGAGTGCAGATGCGTTGAACTGGCTTGTCACGGCTGATGCGGCTCTAGGCGGCTGAGCGCGATTACAATAACGAGCGACGTGACCGGCATAGCCACACGCAAAGCATATCGGCCGGTTCTCGGAAGTACGCCATCGGTTCGCTGGGGCAGGTCCCATCCATGTAAGAGGTCGCGTTGTACAGGGCGGATGGTGGTATGGCGGCATGGCGGGCTGCGGTCGGGGCGTAGACGCAACGTCGCCACAACGGAGAGGCACACTCGGAGAGAGTGGTTGAGACCTCGCGACGACTTAAGCGTAGCTGAGTGGTGCAGCCGTCGGAACATGTTGGGGCGTCGCGACGACATCGGCGTAGCTTAGTGGAGCGGCCGCAGGAATCATTGATGGTGATGCTGGTCTGGCAAGACCTCGGTCATTTCCTGCTCGATCACGCGACGGAGCGTGGGCATAACATTTGTTGCGGGTTGTTGCACATGCGGTGGCTGAGCGAAGGTTAGCAAGGAGAGCTGGCGTGGAACTTCCTCCCGAACGAACGCTTTCACTTCTGTCAGCAGTGCTGTCTGTTCGGCGATGGTGGCCAAACCAGCAATGTGTCCGTCACGCGATGAAGGGCGACGTGTCAAGGAGCGCTGCCTTCGTAGCTCCTCGTAGCTTTGGCATAGACTGACGATGTCGGTCACGGACTGAGGATTCTTCGCAAGCAGCATGTTCAACGCATCGTCTTCAATCCCTTTCATGACATTTCTTATTTTGTCGGATTCCGACATCGTCGCGTTGACTCGTCTGCACAAGTCCAGAAGATCTTCGATGTAGCTGATAAATGATTCACCCGGCTGCTGTGCACGTTTTCACAAACGCGATTCCGCTCGCAGCTTGCGCACCGCAGGGCGACCAAACGCCGCCACCAATGAAGTCGTGAACGAGGACCACGTCGGAAAATCGGTCGCATGGTTTCGGTACCAGAGACTGGCGACACCCGCGAGATAGAAGATAACATTGCTTAGATTTGCGGGGTCGTCCCATTTGTTGTGATGGCTGACCCTCTCATACGTTGTCAGCCAATCCTCCACGTCGGTTTCGCCCACGCCACTGAAGATGGCAGGGTCCCTGTGGCGAGGCACACCAGAGCACATGACAGACCGAGGAGGCGCTTGCTGGGATGGGGTAGGTGGAACTTGCTGGGATGCGCCTTCTGGCATGGTTGAGCGAAGGGTACGTGATCGAAGCTCCAGGATTCACGCTGTAGGCAGAAGCACTCTCCAACACTTGTAAAGGCGTTTATTAGGCAACAGCCTTTTGGACCGACCGCTAGTTCAAGGCCCGAGATCTCAGCATGAGCGGCGTTTCTCGAGGAGAGCGCAGGAGGGATCGACTCACTAGAAAGGGCTGGAGAGCACGACCCACTATGGCGTTCGTATCCTTCGCTACAGTATATATATATATATATATATATATATATATATATATATATATATATATATAGTATACTGTGAAATAAGGAGCAGTGGTGATGTGGCTGTGAGAGAGAGAAAGACGGGGAGGGAGATGAACCTTGTTTCAATGCTCGATCGGCTGTGCTGCCGCTCGCTGCTTCATCGTTGCTCTCGCTGCTAGTCGCGAACGCCGACGTCCCCAAGGGGTTCATGACATTTGGAGGAGGGGTTGGATTGTTGCGCACCTGGAACTCCGAAGCCGGACAATCCCTGTCACATCTCCGATGTCTGAGGAGACTACTACTACCAATCTGCCCCCGGCACCGCCTCCGGTCGTCTGTCCTGGTGCGCCACGCCAACGGGATCCTCCCATCTTCAAAGGCACTGACGATCATGACGTAGAGGACTGGCTCTCATCATACGACCGACGGTGTACCCACAACAAATGGAATGACGCTGACAAGATTGGTTACGTACCAATCTAGCATTCAGGGGTCGTCCATCTTTGTTTCCGCCACCATGAGGCTTCCTTTTCTACCTGGACAGCATTTCGTACCAGACTTCAAGAAGTATTCATCGCCCTGCTGTGCGCTAACTTCGGGCTGAACAACAGCTTCGCTGTCGTGCCCAAAAAAAGGGCGACAACTTTACCTGCTACATTCAAGAAGTAGTTGACATTTGCCGGCGCATCAACCGAGATATGACCGAAGATGACAAAATCAAGAACATATTGAAAGGCATAGACGATGAGGCCTTCTAAATGCTCTTGGCAAATAATTCTCAGGCGGTCAACGACCTCACCACACTTTGCCAGAACTATGAACAGCTAAGCAAACAACCGCTTTCTACGCGCCGCGCTTCCGCTCCGGACGTCACACTTTCAGCCCTGGTGGACGGTGTCAGTGCTACTCCTTGCAGTTCAGAGATCTTCGATCAAATCAAACAATTTGTACGAGAAGAAGTGGCACGCCAACTCTCTCTTCTGCCAGCCAGTCAAGCGTCAGAGACACCCTTGTTTCCCGATCTCCGTCAGGTGATATAATACCAAGTCGCTAGCGTCGTGCTACTTGCTCATCAACCGCCTCCTACGCCTGCTCCACTTACGTACGCTGCTATTCTCGCGAATCCAAGGCCTCCGTCTGCAGCTATTCAATCCAGACCTACCAGTGCCTTTCCCACACCTCCGCAAGTAGCTACAACATATGCACATACAAGCAGCTACTGGCCGCCACAGCAGCCCGTGTCACCCGTGCGCCCACCTCGCCAATATCTCCATCAGACTCAGCCCGCTGTTCTCAATCCATGGCGCACCCATGACAATCGCCCTATCTGTTATTCGTGCGGCCTGCTGGGGCATGTAGCACGGTTTTGCCGCCGGCGCGGGTGGTATCCTTCGGATTCTCCGAGGGCACAAAGCAACGGTTTCGACTCTCCGTTACGTTCCCCTAGTGCCGCTCAGCACTTCGAAACCTGACCTCCTGCTTCCCGAGCCTTCAATACCCGTCCGTCTCCGTCGCCCCGTTTTCCTTCTCTGTCGCCGCTTGTTCTTCGCCCTGAAGCTCTCCGAGAGGAAACCTAAGGAACGCAGTTCCAGAGGCAAGAACTGTGATTTCAACGAACTCCTGAAGACCTAATTTATTTCCTGCGAACGTCCTTGAAGTTTATGCAGAAGACAGTGCCATTCGTGCGCTTGTAGACACGGGATTAGCAATATCAGTGATTTCGGATCAGCTTCCTCTTCAACTAAGAAAAGTCGCGACCCCATATTCTGCCGTTTCATTGCGTACAGCAAGCCCTCCACCGATTGAACTCTTAGGGAAGTGTACCGTGCGTGTTGCTGAAGCGACACTTTATACCGTGTTGTGTTCGCTATTCTGCCCCGCTGCTCCCATGCCATGATTTTAGGATGGGATTTTCTGTCATCTCATTATGCCGTTACAGATTGTGCCCGTGCTGAACTCGCTCTGTCGCCATACGGCAGCAACGTGTTTGAAGATACTGCTGCCACTTCCGCTGGTGTGTTCGTCACCGCCGACACGGAGATTTCTCCATACTCTGCCGCACTTGTACCCGTTTCCTGCGTTGGGTTTTCCGACTCGACAGTTCTTTTCATGCCGTGTAAACTTATTGCTCGCCGTCATCCCTTCTTGCTTCCTTTTGCCCTTCTTGCCATTCGACAAGGTTCCAGCTCACTTTATGTCTCGAACCTGCCTCCTTGTCATGCTAGTCTGCTCCTCGATGAGTGTCTAGGTTAGGCTGACGAATTCGAGACAAGCTTCATTTATGATGAGCCTATGTGATGATGATGTGGTGGGCCCATGCCTCAAAAACACAAAGACGGCACAATGAACACAGAGAGGCTTTAATGACACGCAGACGGGACTAGGACGACGCACACGATAACACACACAATTCACTTCTAGTTGTCTGTCGCTTATACGGCGTCACTTTCGGATGAAGTCTAATAGCGTGTCGGTGTCACAAACTCACCTCACGAGGAGTCGCAGTGATGACTCTAGCAGCGGGCGGCGCAGGAGATGGAGGCCGGGACGGAGGCCCGGCACACGACGAGCCCCTCGCGTGACAGCTGGGTTGGGACGTCAGCCCGCCACGGCTGCACCGGAACACGCCTCGGATGCACCGGAACACGCTGGCGTCATATGCCCACACAGCATAGAGCAGGCCGGATCAGGCACAGGTTCAGCCAGACCAGTTTTTCCATCTCACCCAGGAACACCAGCCTAGGGTAGATGGACAGCTCGGCTCATGAGGCACGACGACTCAGATCAAGCACAGGCTCAGACCGGGCACAGACTATGCCCAGGTACAGCGACAGCTCGGACTGCTCTCCCAGCTAACCCAGGAACACCGGCCTTAGGTAGATGCACTGCTTGGCTCGTTTGGGACGAAAGCCCAGACCCGGCAGCTTAGACTGGTGACATGGCTGCCCCTTGAGCGCCTGGCACCGGCTCTTCTTCTTCCTCGCCCCTCGCGCGCCGGAACATTCAAGCAAATTCGGCCGCGCAATTCAAACGTAGTCTACTCCTATCACAGCCTGACAACCCGGCTTCTCCTCAGGTTGACGCTATGGCCCTTCAAGTTTCTCCTCCGACGCCACCGTGTAACCCAACATTTTCCTGGTGTATTGATCCCAACCTCACTCCATGTCATCACGCCCAGATCATCGAGCTCCTTGACCGCTTTCGCACGTCATTTGACCTACAACAATCTCGCTTAGGCCGTACTTCCACTGTTGTCTATCCAATCGACACCGGTAACCATGCGCATTTACGCCACAGGCCGTATCATGTATCCGCCACGGAGCGTGGGGTCATCGCTGAGCACGTTGGAGACATGCTCCGACGTGGTGTCATACAACCTTCGCACAGTCCCTGGGCTTCTCCTGTAGTGCTTGTCAAAAAGAAAGATGGCACAATTCGCTTTTCCGTGGACTACCGGCGCCTCAATAAGATCACCCGCAAGGATGTTTATCCCCTACACGTATTGACGACGCGCTAGACTGCCTCCAAGGTGCCGAATTCTTCTCATCTTTAGACTTACAATCAGGGTACTGGCAGGTGCCAATGGCCAATGGCTGATACGCCACAGGCCGTATCATGTATCCGCCACGGAGCGTGGGGTCATCGCTGAGAACGTTGGAGACATGCTCCGACGTGGTGTCATACAACCTTCGCACAGTCCCTGGGCTTCTCCTGTAGTGCTTGTCAAAAAGAAAGATGGCACAATTCGCTTTTCCGTGGACTACCGGCGCCTCAATAAGATCACCCGCAAGGATGTTTATCCCCTACACGTATTGACGACGCGCTAGACTGCCTCCAAGGTGCCGAATTCTTCTCATCTTTAGACTTACAATCAGGGTACTGGCAGGTGCCAATGGCTGAGTCAGACCGTCCGAAAATGGCCTTCATCACACCCGACGGTGTATTTGAATTCACCATGATGCCTTTTGACCTGTGTAATGCGCCTGCCACATTTGAGAGAATGATGGAAAGATCTTGCGCGGCCTCAAATGGCAGATATGCTTGTGCTATCTAGACGACATCGTTGTCTTTTCCCCGGACTTTCCTTCCCACTTACTTCGACTTTAATGCGTCCTGGAATGCGTCGCCGATGCTGGCCTCCAGCTTAACTTGAAGAAGTGTCGATTCGCCGCCCGGCAGCTGGTCATCCTCGGCCATGTCGTGTCGAAAGAAGGTGTACTCCCTGATCCGGTGAAACTACAAGTTGTTGCCCAGTTTCCACCGCCAAAGACCTTGAAAGACCTGCGCAGCTTCATTGGGTTAGCGTCATACTTCGCCGCTTCATCCGCAATTTCGCCACCATAATAGCACCTTTAACGCAGCTTCTTCGCGGTGAGCACAACCTTTTGATCTGGTCACCGGATTGCGATGCCGCATTCACGAAGCTGCGTCTTCTTTTTACGTCTCCAACAATCCTGCGCCATTTCGACCCAAGCACGCCAACAGAAATACACACGGATGCGAGTGGCGTCTGCCTTCGTGCGGTTCTCGCTCAGAGAAAGGCTGGCTTCGATGAGTACGTCGTCGCCTTCGCCAGTCGTGCACTCACTAAAGCTGAATCTAACTACTCTGTAACTGAACAAGAATGCCTGGCTATAATTTGGACCATCACCAAATTCCACCCATATCTCTATGGCCGCCCATTTGACGTGGTAACTTATCACCATTCGCTGTGCTGGCGGTCGTCCTTAAAATAACCATCCGGTCGTCTTGCTCGATGGGCGCTTCGACTGCAGAAGTACGACATTCGAGTGCTGTACCGTTCTGGGCGAAAACACTCGGATGCGGATGCCTTGTCTCCTTCACTAATAACAGAAGAGGTTACCTCCCCGAAGGCCCCGTTCTCCGAGTCTTCCCTTGCTGCCACGGATATTCTTCTGGAACAGAAGAAATACCCATATATTCTGTCAATGCTTAGTTTCTTGTCCACCCCATCGACAACCACTACCAATCGCGCATTACGTCGCCAAGCACATCACTTCTTTATTCGCGACGGGCTTTTGTACCGTCGTAACTACCTCCCGGACGGCGGCAAATGGTTGCTTGTCATCCCTCGGAATCTACGTTCGGATATTTGTGCAGCGTTCCACGACGACCCCATGCGGGCACATGCAGGTGCACTAAAGACATACGCACGTCCACGCCTTCGTTCCTACTGGCGAGAGATGTATCGATTGATCCGTCATTATGTCGGCTCCTGTCTCGTTTGCCAACGCCGCAAAGATCCCCCTCGACCTTCAACCGCTCCATTGCAGCCTTTGCCTTGCGCAGCACGTGCTTTTGATCGAGTAGGTATCGACATTTATGGACCTCCGCCAACTACGTCAGAGGGCAACCGGTGGGTAATCGTGGCCATCGACCATCTTACGCGCTATGCGGAAACCTCCCCTTTGTCCAGCGCTTCTGCACGTGACGTCGCCTGGTTTATCCTGCGCCACATCATCCTTCGCCACGGAGCTCCCACGGCATTACACATTGACAGAGGCCACGTCTTCATCTCCAAAGTGATCGAGGCTCTCCCCAAAGAATGCTGCACCATTCGTCGCACCACTTCTGGGGCGCTATAACGTAAAATGATTCCAAACTGTTTTGATTCTAAACTACTCACGTCAAATTTACGTAACCACCGATGCAAGCATTGGGCGGTGACCCTCAGCGCTGTCTGAACAACCTAATCAAACACTCCCCTCGTTGATAGGTCACCTTTGTTCGCTTTGAAAACCAATAACTTTTTCTAGATTCAGCGGTTTTTCTTATCTAAATGGTTGACAAGAGGCGAGGATCACGCTCTAGTGGAGAGGGTTTCGATGAGGCCGAGCCAGCAGAGTGAAAATTCATAACCGCATGGAGAGAGTGGTGTCAGCTTCTCCGATTGGTCCGCTTCGCCTTACCTAGCTTGCGGTAGCTGTCGAAAATCGCGGCGGTGTGCAACGGAAGGATAAGAATGCCGCTAAAACGGATCCTCAGCAAGGAAGAGTTGGCAGAGCGATGTCATCTGCGTGCCGAAAGGGCTCGATAACGTTTTACTGCCACGCAAAAAGGTTTGCCATGCGCAAATAAATACATGCTCACCGGCAGGTGCGAGTAGTAAGGGCCTGAGCGATCGGCGGGCAGCCACCTTCTATTCCTTTCGGAACGGGGCACTCTGTGGCTATTCAGAAAAATTTTCAGTTTTGTTCGGTATATTAATGCATTTTTTTCGCGTACACATCACTTTGGCATGGTGAGTTTTCGCAGTTTTGTGAGGTCGCGTGACAGACAGGTGAAGTGGGCGTAGCCAGAAAACGTTGGACCAATAGCAGAGGGCTAATGGTGAAAAGGCGTCGAATCAGGAATGATTACTTTCTTTTGTGCAGTTTAATCATGCATAATCAGTGTGTACACGTTGTATCAAATGGGGAGCTATCGCGGTTTTCGTGACGTCGCGTGACAGACAGGCGAAGTTGGGAGTGGCCCGAAAATGTTTTGACCAATCGTGGAGGCTGATTGCAGAAATTGGAATCAAAACAGTTTGGAGTCATTTTACGTTATAGCGCCCCTGCATACTATCCGCAGACTAATGGCATGACCGAGCGCTTTAATCGCACTCTTGGTGACATGCTGGCCATGTAGGTCGCATCCGACCGAAACAACTGGGACCATGTTCTACCATTTCTGACCTACGCTTGCAATACCGCCACGCAGACTACCACGGGATTTTCGCCCTTCTTTCTCCTGTACGGGCGCGAACCTCTTTCCACAATGGAAATTATCCTCCCGTACCACCCTGACACCACGGAAACCACTACCTTGTCTGAAGCTTCTGCGCACGCAGAAGCGTGTCGCAAGCTATCCCGTCTATTTGCGTCAGAAGACCAGCAACGCCAAAAGCACCTTCGAGAAACTCACCATGCTCCTGCATCCTATGCTCCTGGCTCGCTAGTGTGGCTTTGGGCTCCAGCTCTTACCCCTGGACTGTCACCGAAACTCGCGTCGAAATAACAGGCCCCATACCGCATGATCAACCAAACGTCTCCAGTAAACTATGGCTGTGTTCCAATTCTTTCCGTCATCTTAGACAGTCTACTTTGACGTCTACGAAGACAGCCAAGACAGCTTCGAGGACAAGTAATGGAACGCGTTTCGAGCCGTCTGGAAGACGCTTCTGCGACGTGACGCCACCTCGCGGCGACAAAAACAAAGTTGAGAAAAGCACACATTAGTTCTGTATTTTAAGTATTTTCGCCTGCTAACCTATGAAAAACATGATGTGACTTACCTTAAGGGTATAGAAAAGCGTGTCTACGTTTTTGTGCGCGCAGACAACCTTCCTGTCGAGTTTCTAAGCGCCCTGCTCAGTCGCCATGTTGTTTAGACAGGAAAGTAGCCTGCATCGTTCTTGACTTCGATGTTGTCTTCGCGATGCTGTCTACTTTGACATCTTCGTGAGAATTGGAACGAGACTTAAGATGGCCGCCGTCCACTTAGCTGTCTATTTAGCCGTCTAAGGCGAGTTTTGGAACACACCCTATATCGTGGAACCGCTCGAGCTATCTTTGGATCATCGCCGTCGAGGACGTGACATTGTGCATGTCCAGCGTCTCAAGCCATACTATGATCCGCCTGTGTTGTCCTACGCCTTGGTGGCCGGGACGGCTTCCTTTTCCGCGGGGGAGATAACTGTATATATACTGTGAAATGAGGAGCAGTGGTCGGCTGTGCTGCCTCTCGTTGCTTTGTAGTTGCTCTAGCGAACGCTGACTTTTCCCCAAAGGGTTAGAATATATATATATATATATATGTATATATATATATATGGTATATATATATACCAGCATCACTAGTACTTTGCTCCTCGAAGGTACAGGACCTGCGTCGAAGAGCTCCTGAACAAACTTTTTCAATAAAGTCAACGTGGCTTGAATGGTGGATCCGTGATCTCACAGACGCAAGAATGCTCACGCCTTTCTTGCGCATTTACGGCTAAATTGCGATATATGTGGTTAATTACAAAGCTTCATCGTCATTGGAATTTATTTATACACTTTGTGCGGCCATCCTTCGCATAATAAATACCGCATGTAATTGCTACCTACAATTCAGCTAGAATGCAAGCAAGCCAGTACACATTGCATAACATTTTACATAAAAAACGCTCTTCATAACAGCAGATTCCATTATTAGCTTTCCACGGTATGTAATGGAATGCTCCTCTGTTCCGTTAATAGTTTTCCGGACTGCACTTTACTAAACAGCAGACAAATGTTAACCCGTACCACTCGACACGCAAAAGTGTCGAGAATATTTATAAATTATCTGAACACATTCTATACTTGCGATACGCTTCTTATATTAGAACGTCACTTATTTGTTTGCCGTAATGCAAGTACGTAATCCAAATAGTTCAAAGGGGGCACTAAACTGATCCTAACATGCTGAGTGAGGCATATAATAGACAGGTATCATCAGCAATATTACCTAAGCCGCAATGGGTTTCATGAAGAAAACCACGACAATTAAAATTTGAAAGTAATTTTTGTAGCACAGTGCCTTTAGCAACGCCTTTCTTTGATAACGTTTCTGTTAAATTTTTAACATTGCGTCGCGCGTAATAAGCTAGACTACCTCAAAATTGTCTCTCTAGATATAAGTGTCCAGCCTGGGATTTACTCGACGGTTCGTTGGTGACTAGTTCGGTCGGCAGGGAGCATGTTGAACTGTGAACAAGGAGTGGTCAAGAGAAAAAGAATAAGAACTGGGGACAAGTAGTGAGCAGAGAGTGTTCTGTGGACAAGGTTTCTGCACGGAAGCCGGAACATCGCAAAAGTTTTCACCCTATCCATTTTTGACGACGTTTTCACTGTCAGTTCGTGCAATAGGCCTTACATGTAATGGCAGCACGCATCCGTAATTCTGCAAATGTCTGTGTACTACTCAGTCTGCGATTTTTTCTGTGACCTCAAGATCTTTATGATTCCAATTTTTGTTTATATCATTATTTACGCTGTAGAAATTAAGCACTAATTTCTTTACAGAGATTTAAAGATTTCATGGGAGCTTCGAAGTGGGGAGTATCGTGCCATATTATTCTTGGTTTCGGATATTACAAATATGACTTCAAAAACTCTTACCAGACCCTGCTGGAACGTATGCAGCAGTTCACCACGTAAGTATTGTAGGGCCATGTTAACAGCATTGAATTGTAGTAATCATCTGTTCCTTAAAGAATGCGGGAAAAACATCTTTGTTTCAACGCCTGTTAGAAAATGATGAAAGAAGTGAAGCTTTGAAGCCCCTCTACTTCGAATGCATTCCATATTGCGTATCGTTGTCCATATTTTGATGGTTTTGCCAGAGCTCGTTGTATAAATACGGACACCCCGGAAACGTTTGCATTAACCTGACTTTAAACAATAATCGATACAATAATAGTGATTCATTTTGCGCGCGTTTCCTCCAGTTCTTTACAGCTGTGATACCGGTACTTTGAGACCACGAACGACGCGCGAATACCTGCGTGCCACTGGGTTTTTAGCAGGAACGTAGCTTGTGCAGGGCTTCAGAGAAGGAAATGCCACTGAAACACATGACGTTTATTGTTAGGGAACGGACGTAGTGGGAAAATTTTAATGAAGATCAGCTTTTCGAGTGGTCATTTAATTTGCACTCACATTCGATAGCCCACCTGGATATTTGAGTTCAAAGACGTTTTAGCGCGAAAGTACGGCTGTGACAGATGTGGTTCCCTGCACACATGTTCTTTTCTGAAACTGCGCTGTTGTGACATAGGTGTCATTATTTGTTTATGGCTAGCATGTTGTGCAAAAACAAAAAAAAAAAAGATTCGTTACATAGATTGAGGCAAAGAAATTTCTTAACCGCAACGGTGGGCAGAGTTTAAATAACATGTTTGCATTAAATGTGCTTTCAAATTTGCGGAAGCTGCAACAAATGCTGTGAATTTCATGGGATGTTCTGGCTATATTTAAAAGGCAGCCTCGTTGCTTCTGAAAAAGTGTATTCATTGTAATTTAAACACTGCAATAATCCTGGTGGGCCTGATTGGATCAGTGTTTCGGGATAGCGTTGCGAGTTGGTCGTAAGCCAATGAAAATCATATATACTAGCCTATATACAAAAAAACGGTAAAAAGAGTTGCTGTGACACGGTGGTCCTATTTATCTGTACAAGGAAAGCAACAACAGTGATCATATTTAAGTTTTATGAAAATTTTAAAAATAGCCATACCATAATTCTAGTCCTTGCGTTAAGAAGTTCATTAGTCAATTTTTGTAATTAGTTGAATATGTGTTTCAATCCCTCGTGATACTAATGTCCGCCTCTTTGAATAACCCAGCTCAACGATAAGATTCATGCTACCTACCACAGGCATTTTTTTCAGTAAAGCTCAATTTTTAACACCCTGTATATAACCAGCCATTCATAAATAGGGGTAACGATTTGCTGGTGTGCGTTGTAGTTGCTACTACTGGTGTACGGTAAAGTCTGAAGTTTGTCAGTCATCGTTGGCGAATCTATGTGCTTTTCCAGACGTGCAAAGGTTCAGTAAGATGTACAGCAGTTTTTCATGAAATGGAGCAACGTACGAACCTGAAGTTCAGCTGGGAATTTCGAAGAACGCCGAGGGAATATCATGAAGTGCTGAGAACAGGTGTATGTTAACAGTGTCCTATCCAATAGTACAAGTAGAAGTGGTACAAGCGCCTCCGTCACAGTCAGGACAGTGCTGAAGACGTGCAACGACCACGTGTGCCCGGGAACTCATACCAGCAACGAAAACAAAATCCCAATAGTTTCCCAAATCTTGACCGCAGATTCTCCACTGGCGGTTTGAATATTGGTGGAGGGTAGAGGAAGGTCCTGCTTATCCAATTGTAACCTTTAAAAGTTAGCTAAGTGTAATCTGTTTGTGCGCTTCTTGCCTCACAACTTGGCTCCTGATACGAAATAATGCAGCCTGGACTCGTGGGGAGGTATTATCAACAAGGGAAATAGTAAACTCGCCTTTCCTAAACTGATCGGGACCGGCGATTTTTCATGTTTTGTATACTAAGACGCACAAACGAAGAGGCAAAGCGTGGATGGGTGCCGTCCCTTATTACCAATTCATACAAACTCCTTTTGTGCTACAAACTCGCATACAAACTCCTTATGTGCTAGGAACTGCTGCACGGTATGGGCGGTATGTGGGGCGTGAAACATGGCACAGCAACCACTCTTATCAATTTTCATTATTCTGGGCGTGCACAGGTCCAACCTTAATTACGCGGTGATCGAAATATTCACGCACGTGGCCACCGCATTCAATGGCTTGCCTTTGGGCAAGTATCCGTCATAAATATTCCCGCCTGAACAAACCAGTGCTGAGCAAACTCGCCTTTCCTGAACTTATCGGGACCGGCGATTTTTCATGTTGTGTATACTAAGACCCCCCCCCCCCCCCCCCCCTTTCGCCAGATATGACGCCTGCCGCCAACCCTGTGTTCTGGCTTCAAAAAACCAAAAATTACAGTGGATTTCGGAAACTGCCGACATCCAGCGCAATGTGAATGCTTAGCTCAGTTGCATGCAACAGGCTGTCTTCGCCTAAGCTTGGCGAGATCTCTAAACGTGCTCTGCACAGGGCACACCATGGACATCGGATATAGTTGAGGAGAATAGGCTATAAATCCTGCATATATGTACTGCGTTTTCTGAAAGTAGAGCATGAAACCGACATTCACTACACTTATCGGTCACATGTTGTATACCGCGCATCCCTGCTAACGTTAGCCAAGCTTTGAACGAAAAACTTTTGTTTCAAACTGAGGTGCAAAATGCAATTATTAAACTCACCATTTTCGATTGCCATAAGTGTCACAACCGAACAACATAGGTCTTAAATCGTATCTTGCACCGTGTTTTTTTTATATCTTTATTTCGTAGTACAGGTTGGGTAACGTTTGCTGCGACACCCTATATAAGACCAGTAGTACAGCTTGGGTAACGTTTGCTGCGACACCCTATATAAGACCAGTTCAGCATCGCAATGATGGATGAGAAGTATTGAAGTCCAGAAAAAAAAATTTTATTTGAGAAAGCTCATTGCAGCATTAATTTCATATATCAAATTAAGACGCTATTATTCTTGCTATTGAACCTGGGTGTATTATCGAAGAGCAACAGTTTTTCATTGCTGCAGAACGTGCACCATTGTCACTCCTTTCTGGCACGTTGCCACGCTTTTCAGGAACGACGTGACCATCGCAGTTGTCATAACGTGCGTACTGGCTGTACCCAGTATGTCCAACTGCAAGGCCCTGCCTGCTAGTGCGTGGAAATCTGCATCTGCACTTCCTCCAAAGTTGGTGAGTGCGCCTTGAGAGTGATCAAGCGAATTATCGCCAGTAAAGAAGGCCGATGTTTGGGCAAATTCACACGTTTTACTGGATAACCTTTAATGACATAACCCAAGAACAGCCATTTCGCGGGCAGTTTTTTTCCCCGCATGAACGATCATGACGTAATATAGAACTTGATTCTTCCAGTGAAGTTTAAAACATGCAAGCACTGGGGTGATAGAAAAGCATGCTTTAAAACGTACATTTTGCCTACTTCGGAGTCGGCCAGCCCTATATATGGTATCCGTTTTGAGGTGTGCTTAATGATACATCCTTAACAAAATCACCAGCCCTTCACCTGTCAAGAAACTGTGGGTAAGAGAAGCTTGTCGTGCGTATATCAGATTTTCCTCGAAATGAAGTGCGCTGACGCCGTTGCTCAAACGTAGCCTGTTCCTCGGCGGAACGCACCCGGCGCGGTGTTTCCATCCGGACGCCGAGACTGACCTAAGTCGAGGGAAGCCCGGCGGAGTGCGCGCCAACCCCCTTTCCTTCTCTTTCCCTACCCGCGACAAACCAAACGACCCTCATTGGTCGCGCGCGTAACGTGATCCGGTGCTGGCGCAGCTGGAATCCTGCCAACCGAGTCTCTGGAAGAAGCGTTTTTGTGTGTGTGTGATGCCACCGACATTTGCGAGACAATACAAGCTTCACTTGAAAAACTTCACCGACAATTACCACACTCCCTAACGCAAAACTTGAGCGCAGCAGTAAACGTGTTTTCAGGTAGTAACATATTGACCTAGTGCGGACAACCTGTCTTGTGCGGCACGTTTCAAACGGTGCGAAGTGTGGCGCGACTGCGTCACCTAATCTGGGCCCGAATTCACAAAAGCTTCTTACGCTAGAATTTTAGCCAATCCGAATGTCAGACATACCATTACCGAAGGCGGCCAGCCATTGGCAAAGCGAACTTATGAAAGAAAAGCTTTGTGAATCTGGCCCCTGGAGATCGCGAGAGCCAGCGCGGGGCTGACGCTCGGGCGCGATTCACAGTAGTCGCCGCCGACAAATTTACCAGACGACGCCCGCTACTCTGGCGCCACCTCGTTAGCCAAGATCGCCGCACTACGCCTCTTCAAGCCAAGCTTGTTGCCTCACTCGTGTTGGCGGCGGTGTTGATGTTGGCGTTGATGTTAGCGTACAATAAAACCCAAGCCGTGTGAAAATAATAAAAAAATTGCTCGTCGGGCGGGGCAATCGAACCACCAACGTCCGAGTTGCGACACCACTACCTTTTTTTTTTCTTTTTTCGTTGCCACATTGAACAGCATAGTTACACAAAAAGATACATTCTAGGGAAGTCTCTCGGAACTGGCTTTGCGCTATCCAGTTAATGTTGCGACACCACCAAGCTAACCGATTCAGCCACTGTCGGTTCATCATACGCAACCTTTAAAGCAGGGTTTTATATGCATGAAGAAGTAGACGCGGCGCCCGCCAGCTGGCGCGCGGGATCACGCTATATCCCAGCCACTTACAGATGTCGCCTCTTTCCGGGGGAGGGAAAGGGTGTGATCGCGTGCTTGCTTCTTTCGAGCCCGCCGTTTCTTCCCAGTTGAGGCCCGGCAGTCAGTTGGGTTGGCCGCGTTTGGTTTGTTCTACCGAATTGCACACTGCGTTGAAGGAAGGGCAGTGGCAGCGCGCTCGTTACCGTATCAAACGCTCAAAAAACTAATCAACCCATCCCTTAGGGTTGGACTAAAGTCCCTAGATTTTCTGCTCTTCTTTAAGTAGCGACATCTACCTGCGTCGGCTGCCATGTTCTTCCTAACCTTCTGAAGCGGTATATCGGCGTAAATAGCATTCGACCATCAACGGCCGCTGCTGCACCACACAAGTGAAATATACGCTTCAGGCATGGGGACAGACAACCAAATAGGAACACAACTACTGCGCCGTTGAGGCCGAACGAGAAATTTGTCTTTACGGCGACGCCTGCCGCGTTTCTAGCTGCAGTCGCGCCGACCGCAGAAACTCCTTCGCACAAGGAAAAGACAAAAAGATAGACACGCACAGAAACATAATGCGTCTTCAGCCTGCCCTCACGTTTGCTCGCAGCAGCATGCAAGTGAGTGAGGGGGAACAGCGTTAGGAAGAAGATGGCCGCCGAAATGAGCGCTTACCAATGAGATTCTTCGGCGGTGCTTGAAAGCTTGTCGCCACCTAAAGAAAGCAAAAAAAAAATGTCTAAGGACTTTAGGTCGGACAAGCGTCGCGTGCACTCCTGTTTCTGGTAATGGAGGGATTTAAATGTTCTGCTCATGTTTTCGCCATATCCTTCTCCGCTTTCCACCTCATGGTTCCGCGTGCACCCTCCTTCTCGCTTTTCTCATCGCATCTTTCATGGCCCGCTGGGATCCGCGTTCGCTTTCATCTTTCGCTGTGCTCGCTCGCTCGGTTACGCTGCCGACGCTCACGCTCGCCGCAGGTGCGGGCACCTAAGAGCTGTGCTCTAGAGATTGTTCTGCTCTGGCAAGGCTTTTCCTGTGGAAATACAACCGTTTTGGGAGCATAATAGCACGGAACACTAACAACATGTTTTGAACACTTTGAACGATGTAGGAAATTGTGTATCAGCCCATCTTATTTCCAATCGTCACACGGTAGTGAGCACATAATTAGGGATCCCAGTTGTGTTTCATCATGTGGAAATTTGAAACTTTCTTTTTCATAATACTATTTTCCCCGAAAAAAAAACCTGAAGTGTGGAATTCACTATAGATGCTGGGTTTGTTGTGCCGCAACAATGTGAACTATAGTTTAATTTGTTGATCTCTGTTGTACGCCCATTCCGCCCTGCCCCCCAACACTCCTAATTGCGGAGTAAGTGTTTACGGCTTTTAAGACATCGGCAGGACCTGACGTGTTCTGAAATAATCTACATTCTATTCCAAGAAGTAAGAAAGCTTTGGTTTTCTAATGGCATTCCGCAATTCATTGCCCAATATTTATTCAAGGCGTAAAACCAAAAAAATCTTGGAGATCGGTTTACATTGGCCTTTAAGATTGAAGCGCGATAGCATTGAATTATCCCTGACTGGTTCTCACGCTTTCCGGCAACTGCGGCTTATGTAACCGCAATGTTTACCTGGAAACGCTGGCGGCGAACGCTATGCACCAAGGCGAGCATTCGGGTTCTCCTTTTTTGCCGCACGGCGGGATCCGCCGCTCAGCGATGGCGCATCCATCCAGATGCGATGGCGCATCTGGATGGATGCGCCATTGGAGCGGGCGCTCTACCTAGTGGTAGAGCGCCCGCTTCGGCTGCGGGAGGCTATGGGTTTGATTCCCACCGCCGCCGGGCACCCACTAGTTCAAATGGGTACAAGCATGCCCCGGCCTAGCGTTCGGCTTTCTTCAGGGGTGATGCGCTTGGGAAAGGAGCCTGCGCCCTGAATTCCCGTCGAAACCAACGTGAGCACGGAAAAAAAGTGATGTCTGGGCCGCTCTCATGGCGGTCATTTCCCATGTGGCGCACCAAGCACCTATTGAGGTGGGGGCGCCTTCGGGTTGAGGTCAAACACCCCTTTCCAAGCGTTGAGGTCCCATAATGGCCGAGCACCAGGCCGGGAGCGCGCTTGTACCTATTTTACCGGTAGGTGCCCGGCGGCAGCACTTGCCTCCCACAACCGCGGCGGATGCTCGTCTACAAGGCCGTCTGTGGTTGGACAAGAGGCGCCCAGAGACAAGAGCTGAAATCTCTATTGGGCCCTCTTTCGAGATGTGGACCCCCACGACAGCCGAGCAACAGGCCAGGGGACATCTCTACCCATTAGAAAAACTAGTGGGTTCTCGGCGGCACCGGGATTTGAACTCGGTACCTCCCGCATACGAGGCGGATGCTCTTCCGCTAGGCCATCGCTGCGGACCCGATCAATACCGCAGCGATGGCCTGTTCAAATTCAAATTACAATCCTACGCTATCATGTCTGTAGGTTGTGTGTAAGTCATACTTTACGAAAGTTCTGGTGCAGTTTTACTGTGAAGCTGTTAAGGGCTCAGTCTCTGATGGCCGTGTCCTCGTGTAGAAAAAAAAAAACTCTGATTTGTTCGATCATTTCTGCTTTCGCACTTTTAATATTTCAGTCTGAAAAGATTTAACATAAAAAGCAAGCGCTGCCGATGTTTTGTTTCATGACATTTGTTTAGGGGCTGTCATTATCAAAATTCTGAAGAGCTGTATAAACTTGGACATGTAGGAGCACCAGAAACGCGCAGAAAGTTTGTCGGCGGCGGTGGCGTTTTGCGCGCGTTCGTACCGAACGCGTGCGGCATTGGTGACGTGGTAATGAAGAACGTGCCAACCTTTGCCGTACACCCTATAGCGGTGTACCGTAGCGACCATAAGGCCATGGTCGCTGTGGTCACTAAATAAATGAAAACCACCGGATCATATATATTTATCATTCTTTAATAGTTCAAATAACCAATTACACCATCAACACCTAATAGTCATAATTGGAAATACATATTTCCCAACATAGTACAGCTTCGCTGGCTCCCATCTCCACCCCAGTAGAAGGGCTGACAATTTTTATTCAGTGATTGTAAATTTACCTCCTGCCCGTAAAGAAGTGAAGACCAACAAAAAGTAGGGTATGATAAGCTAAAAGAAGAAAGCCATAAAATTGTGGCAAAACGCAGCTCAAATACGGCAATGCGCTTTATTGCGCCAAATTTTCCAACCCTCAACCTTGGTAATTATAGCCATTTTTTTTTCTTTGCTCGTTTTACATTGTAAGTCAAAACTATAACTGACGCAACCCGCAGCAAGGACTCCACTGCATTCGTGAAAATGTATATCGTTCTGCGATTCATACTTCGCCTTGCCTCGAAACCTTCTACTTCACAGGCAGTGAGATTAATGCTTCCTGCGATTCCATGCTGCTTCCAAAGTAATATTAAAATTTGGAAGGACACATTTGCCAACAGGTTACGGCTGCCGCGCAGAATCTGACTATTAAGCTCAATTATTGTCTGTCCTTATTTTTTTTGCAACAGCTTTCTAGGCTGTTAAAAGAAATCTTGACCAACAGTACATATGTGTTTGTCTGAATTTTCACGACATCCCTTTTTTTTAGCTTTAGACGTTCTTCTCCTGTTGGGCAAATATTCATCAATTCAGTATGTATCTTTTCGCAGGAGGCCGCTCTACCTATCAAAACTTCTGCGTTCCGCACGAACGCAAGGATAGTGGCGTTTGCATTCCAGATGGGCGTGATGTACTACAATATGAGCTCGTGGTCCGCAGTTCCGGCTGATTTGGTCTATAAAGACTGCTCCGGTTTTACCATAGGAAGCGTGGCACAGGTGGGCGTAATTCTGAACACAAGTCTAGAACTATTATGGCTGCCAACCAGGCGTACATGCAAGTTTACGCTATGTAAACACTATTGTCAAAGCTTTGTCTAAGAAAATTTTATGAAGGAATTGTTGATACCAAATATCTTTCTTTCGCTCCTTATCCCGTATTCAGGGTGCTTGGAATTTGATGTTGTTTCGACGGAGGCAAAGGCACCCAAAAAGCCATGAGTGCACTCGCGCAACCTAAACAAGTAAATAAGTTTACTTAAAATTTAGTCATACTGTTAACCAACAGTCGAGGGCCATCCGACACAACATGCACAACCTTGTTGTCTCTACCGCTCAAGAAAGTCTAGTCGCATTTACGAAGGACGTCAAAACAGTCGACAGTCGAAGGCAGTTAAGCAACCTGCGACCCTATGTACATGGCCATAGTATAAACTGCAAGCAAGGTATGGATGTGGAGTCCCAGGGTTGTAGCGATCCAGCAACGTTCACCAAATATAAGTGATCGTTTGGGATCAGCCCTCATCTTTTTAATATACACAGTCACGGTAAGTTAACCAGCAGTGGTGGAATCAGTGAAAACCTTGCTCTGCTAAATCATCTTGATTCTGCGTGAGCGCTACAATTTGCTTCAACGAGTAGTATTTATCTTCTCACCACAAGACTTATATAGTATGAAGTGATCGTATGCCAGGATCCGGTAGTTGTACAGGCACTTGTCGGTTGAAGACGCACGTAGGAAAAAATGATACTTTAGTTCCCACGTTGCGGCCGGGGTCCAGCCTTCACCTTTCTCTCTCTCTCTCTCTCACGCACACACACACACACACACGCACGCACGCACACACACACACACACATACATATATATATATATATATATATATATATATATATATATATATATATACGCCCCCACCGCCACCAAATGCACGCAGACGTTCTAGGCGTGATTTGTATAACTAATCCGGCGACACGAAAACAGTCCGGCGAAAGGCAAAGCAGAGAAAGCGCGAGCACCAACAACCCTCTTCGTCCTCGTCTTTCACTTGCGTCCGTGTTTGTCGCTACAATATATATATATATATATATGCATTTTCAGCCCCGTCACCCGCCGTGGTTGCGTAGTGGCTATGGTGTTGCGCTGCTAAGCACGAGGTCGCGGGATCAAATCCCGGCCATGGCGGCCGCATTTTGATAGGGGCGAAATGCGAAAACACCCGTGTACTTAGATTTAGGTGCACGTTAAAGAACCCCAGGTGGTCGAAATTTTCCGGAGTCCCCCACTACGACGTGCCTCATAATCAGATCGTGATTTTGGCATGTAAAACCCAAATTTCCACCGCCGTCCTTGTGGTCCGCGTTCTGACCGATCTCCATCGCTACCTGCAACGTTCGAGACGGCTCCTAGCTACCCGCCTGCCAAACGCCGCTCGCCGTCAGCAGTTCGTCGCTCTACGTCACCACTACGACCAGCCTCGGCATTCGCCGCCCATCGCCCAGAAAATTTAATTATGGAGCGTTTGGAGGAAAAGCTGCATTACACGACAGGACAAAAGATCCTGCAGCGCGTCTGCATAATGTGCTGTCTGTTTTATTAGTAGTAGTACACGTGGAATTATTAATAGACACTGGTGCTAGTTCGTCAATGATTCACCGTGGTTAAAGTTCACGTCTCTGGAAAGCTGCCACTGACTATGATCAGCCTACACTACTGGCTGCTCAAGGAGACGCCATAGGACCTTCCGCCATGTGCACTGCTCGTGTCTACATTGATGGACTTCTGCGTTGTGTACAATTCGCAGTGCGAAGTTAGTGTGCCCAGCAGCTGATATTAGGAGGCGATTTTTTTTCTACGGCGTCTGCTTGCGACTGCTGCCGGCCACGTGATCACCACATTACCGACACCACCTATTCGCTCCTGGCAGATGACGCACCCCTTCGCTTGCTTGCTGCAGAAGACACCAAGCTACCTCCTTGCCATCACCAAATTATTGCAACCGCGTCGGATGTCATTGACCGTGGTGAGGTGTTCGCACGACCATCTGCACGCTGTCGGAAAAGAGGATTATACCTTGCATGATTGCATGCGGACTGGTGTGGTTTGACAATTGCTCTGTGTTCGTCTGCACTGCAAACCCGTCATCCAAATATCTCATCCCTAAGGGCTCTACGTTTGCTTGCGTCACTAAATCAGAGCCTTTATCGGTTCTTTCCGTTGACGCGGCTTCCTCTGAAGTTACATCAGTTGGACGTTTCGCATCTCTCTCTGCCCTTGCTGCTGCCATCATCTCTGACCTGACCCCTTCGCACGCACAACAATTGCTTGCTTTGCTGAAAAAGCACGAAGCTTCGTTTGACGTGCATTCCACTTCATTGTGATAGACTTCCGTCACCACGCATCACATAGAGACAGATGACAGATCCATCGTAAGCCATCGACCATATCGCTTATATCTAGTCGAGCGGAAAGTCATTGAAGAAAACGTCGACGACATGCTGCATCGTAGGATAATACGCCCCTCTGCTAGTCCTTGGTCATCTACCGTCGATCTAGTCAGGGGAAAAAGGTGGCTCTGTGCTGTTTTGCGTAGATTACCGGGCACTCAACAAAATCACGCGCAAGGTTGTATACCATATGCCGCGCATAGACGATGCCTTGCTGCAGGATCCATAGTACTTTTGGAATCTCGATATGCCATTGGGCTACTGGCATATACCTATGCATGAGCATGATAAAGAAAAAAAAAACAGCCTTTTCAACACCAGGTGGGCTATACGAGTTTAATGTAATACCATTCGCGCCCTGCAATGCTTCCGCAACATTCGAACCTATGATTGACACCGTTTAGCGTGGCCTGCAGTGGAAGACTTGCTTGCGCTATCAGGGCGATAATGTTGTTTTCTCATCCATCTTCTCTCAACACATCTAACGTCTGGACGAAGTTCTCACGTGCCTTGCTAACGCTTGCCTATAGTTGAACCCCAAAAAATGGCATTTTGCCTGCAAGAAAATTAAGGTCTTGGGTCACATTGTGAGCAAGGACGTCTCTCGTCCAGATCCCGTCAAGGTTTCAGTGGTTTTTCACTTTCCTCGCCAAGACAGGGCCAGGGATTTGCGTAGTTTCCTTGGCCTCGCTTCCTATTTTCGCCGAATCATTCGAGACTTTTCACCTCAATAGCTGCACCTTTGCACAAATTACTCGGTTCTGGTGTTCCAATTGAGTGGTCTCCCCAATGCAAATCAGCGTTAACCCGTCTGAAAAATGCCCTCAAATCTGAACCAGTCCTTCACTATTTCTATGAAATCGCACCCACACTCCAGCATACGGACGCTAGTGGTCACGTCATTGGTTGTAGTCTCCTACAGCGAGAAGTTTTTAAGTGAGAGGGTCGCCGCGTACGCAAGGCGCGTACTGACAAAAGCTGTGAAGAATTATACCATCGCTGAGCAGGAATGTCTAGCTGTGGTTTGGTTGGTACGAAAGTTTCGACCACATCTTCACGGCTGCCATTTTACCATCGTGACGGGCCATCATGCCTTATGTGGCCTTTCCACCCTAAGGAACGTGTCCGGAGCCTTGGTCACTGGATTATAAGTCTGAAAGAATTTCGACTTCAGCACCAGGACGCATATTCGCTTTCTCGCTGCCCGCTTTCAACGGGGCCATGCAACGATTACGCTCCTACCTTCCGCGACAAGCTTTCGCACGGTCCTTCCACCCTTGTGTTGTCCTTAACCGCTATTGACCAGCTTCCTTCTGATGACCTTGGATCGCTCGATCATATCTCACCCACTCACTGACTCTTACTGTCGACCCATCACAGACCGCCTTCAGGGAACTTCGCGCTCGCTCTAAGTCCGCATTCATCGACAGCTCACGCAATTCGAGCTCGACAAGGTACGTCGATTCCTGCACTCTTTGTCAACGTTGAAAGTTCCGAGTATTACCTCAAAGCAGAGAGCGGCAACCAGTCCCGCGTTCGTCAGCAGCATTCGAATTTGTTGGAATTGACCTATATGCCCCTTTCCCGTGACTCTCACAGGTAATTTTTTTTTAATTCAGTTTTCGCAACAGACAGCACATAAAGCCTGATGCAGGGACAGAGGCTAAAGGCAGTTTGTGCCTGACGAGGCCTGAGCCCAAACAGTTCAGAGTGATGCACTTACAAAACATGAGAAAAAAATGTGCTGAACCAAACATTGACAATAAAGCTGCGTTGACAAAAAAAAAGTTTACAACACGACATTTTGCACCGTCCTATAACAACGAGCACGTTTCGCTTGTTCAGTAGTAAACACAACTGATTATACATTGCATGACATTATCCAAATTTACATACAATTAAAAAAGAAAACAAATTGCATTTCACTTGTGCATCGTGAAAACCTCTCACATAATAGATAATATTTATTCAATATACACAATAAAAGGGACACAAGACAAGACTTACAGATAACTTTCTGTGTTACAAACAAAATACTTAGTTCTGATTGTACTTTATATCAGAGGACAAGAATGTTTCTATAACATGGCGTTTAAATACACGTGATGTATATTCGAAGTTTAGCATTCCTTCGAATTTGTTTAAGATGGCAGGTATTTGATAGGTCATTGTTTGCTTTCCATAGTTTGTTCTAATTTTTGGTGTTCGATGTTTTTGGTGCCTTAAAAAATATTGAGCGTTTTCAGAGCCACAACTTTCGTAAAGCTTCTTCTGGTGTATTTCTTGCAAAACTTTTAAATAATATAACTGGTCCACCCTTAGGATGCTATGTTTCTTGAACAGAGGAGCTGTTCTTAAATCCTGCACACGTCCATGAAAAGACTCAAAGCAGCGCAACACTTTTTTTTGTAAAGTAATGAGCTTGTTGTAATTGTGTTGCGTAGTGGTCCCCCACACCAATAGACCATAAGTTAACTTGGAGTAAAAGAGGGAAAAATAAATATTCTTTTTTAGCCACAGAGGTATGAGCTGAGATATCTTGTATAGACATCCAACTGTACGGGCTAGTTCCATACTTAAGCTCTTTATGTGAACAGACCAGCTCAGGTCTTCCTTAAACTGAACCCCGAGAAATTTTTGATCTTGAAATTGGTTTATTAAAGTGTCCTCAAATTTTACACTAACTTTGTTATGTAAAGGTTTATTTACCGGACGAAATATGACATATGTTGTTTTTGAGGCATTTAACCGTAATCTATTTTTTCTTAACCAGTTTGATAGGTGTGTAAGGTAGTTATTTACAGAACGTTCTAGTGTCAGTAGATTATGTGAAGAGAAGAAGATATTAGTATCATCCGCATACATTATAACTTGAGCGGAACTATCTATCTCTACAATATCATTTATGTAAATAAGAAATAATAATGGACCTAATATAGATCCCTGCGGCACTCCCTGTTTTAGCTTCGCAAGCATCGACACAGCGTCGTTAGTTTTGACAAACTGATATCGATCATGCAAATAACTATTAAGAAGGTCTAATGCAATACCCCGCACTCCGTATCTTGATAATTTGTGGAGTAATAAATTGAACTGTATAGAATCAAATGCCTTCTGAATGTCTAAAAACAAACCCAGTGTGTATTTTCTACTTTCCATGTTTTCGATTATTTTGTCTTTTATGTGCACAAGAGCCTGTTCAGTCGACCGGTGCTTCCGAAAGCCATACTGGTACTGAGTTATTACTTGATGTCTTTCAAAAAATGAGACTAATCTGTCATAAATAATGCTTTCAAATATTTTAGATATTGCAGGAAGTACTGAAATTGGTCTGTAGTTAGATAGAGCGTTTACGTCACCACCTTTGTATACTGCAGTAACTTTAGCGATTTTCAATTGTTTAGGAAATACACCAGTAGTAAAAGTGAGGTTAATTATATAGCTAAGAACTTCGCATATCAATGGCGATATTAACTTTATTTCATTTGAGCCAAGTTCGTCAACACCAGGAGTTACATTATTTTAAGCTTGTTTATTATATTTGAGATTTCATTTGGGTCAGTAGGTCGTAAGAAAAGAGATTGACTCAGTGATGCATCCATTGTCATTGTGCCATCGCACACGTTTACATTGGTGTTATAGGAACCTGCATCAACAAAATGCGTGTTTATTGCATTAGCTAGCCCTTCACCACTGAGGGTTTCACCATTAACTACGAGTTGCGTAATTTTATCGCTGGTTTTCTTTCTTGAAGTTATCGAGTTTACAGCCTCCCATATTCGACGTGGATTGTTATATACGCCCTCAAAAAGATTCTGGTAGTAGTGCCGTTTCGCTTTCCTTAAGTCGGTAGTTAAAGCATTACGGTACTTTTTGAATTCTGACAATGTAGCTGGGTCTCGTGAATGAATAAAGTTATGGTATAGCCGGTTTTTTATTTTGATACGTTGATAAAGCTGAGCGTTAATCCATGGTTTCCTTAGTTTCTTTCTAGTACGAGAGGACAACTTTATTACTGGAAATGCAGCATTAAAGGAATCGCGTAGTAAAGAATAGAATTTTTCATAAGCTACGTTTGGATTATCTTCATTATGTATTTCACTCCAGTCAATCAGCTCAACTAGGCGAAAAAATTCTTTTTGGGTTTCAGGGTTTATGGCTCGCCGCCCTTCTCCTTCATGTTTTTGTTTGGCTTGGCACTTTGAAATTGAAAGAAGCAGAAACACAGGCAAATGATCGCTTAAATCATACGAAAATATTCCACTATTAAGTTCCTGTGCATTAGCGTTTGTTATGCAAACATCCAAAATTGTCGCAGTTTGCTGTGTAAGTCTAGTTGGCTGCCGTATATAGTTTGCGAAGCCATATGTTGATAAGACTGTCTCAAAGTTTTCTACGTAAGGATCATTGGAAGCTAAGTCAATATTGATGTCTCCCATTATTACGCAGGATGTGTTAGAAAAGACAGGGGATGCCAACACCAAATCTATGAATTCTAAGAAGCGACCTTTGTGTCCCATCGGTGGCCGGTAAAAAGTGACCACCACTATTTTTGCAATACGTAAGCATAAACATTCAAAATCAGCGTTTATAGTTGAGAAATAATCTAACAGTTCCTAGGACAAAGTATCCCTAAAGTACACAGCCAACCCTCCGCCCTTCTTTTGCTTACGACAGAGATGTTCAGATCGGTAGCCCGGAAAGTGGGGTTTAGTGTCATCATCGGACAGCCATGTTTCAGTGAACATTAAAATGTCAAACTGAACGGACAAAGAATGCAAAAAAGCAGCAATGTCATCTTCTTTTGGTCGAATACTTCGACAGTTTGCATGCATTGCAGAAACAAACTTGCCACAAGAAAAATCACGATTAAAATCATCAACCGTGTAGTATCTGCAATTGTCGTCTGGGTACATCATCATGAAGAAAATAACAAAAAGCCATTAGTTCGCCTCAGTCTTTAACCGTTGATTTTATCCAAGTCTCCTTCATGAGCAATATGAATAATATCGGATCCTTCATCTTTACGCACAAGCACCTTGCCTCCAGAGGTCCAGGCAAATTTCCATTTGGCTGCCTTTTTCTTTTTGATCGCATCTGAGAGCAGTGCCTTGTTTTTTGGCGTCAAATGCTCATTCACAAAAATCGGAGTTTTTCCTTCCAGATCGAGCATCGAAGTGTCAATCTTCTTCTTTCTGCACTTTGATAGCAGGTCATTGCGCTTACTCCGCCTTACAAAGCGAACAACTATGTTCCTGGCATCCGGTTTAGGAGGGCGCACCCAGTGACACGTGTCAATGTCAACCATGCTATCAATGCTTTCCCCTACAATCTCGCCTATTCTGTTTATCACTGAAAGCGGGTCGTTCCCATCTGGGACGCCCCTTATTTCGAGGTTGTTCAAACGCTGGTATTGCTCAAGATCTTCACATCTTTGTGTTAGCCGAGCGTTTTCGCCTTGCAGTTCTGTGTTCTGCCTGAGCAATTCCTTCATTTCAACTCTCAAGTTCTTAATCTCAGTTGCAATATCTTTGACATCATTACAGATATTAGTGCATTAGGATACACCTTTCTTAAGCTCCCGCATTTCTTCTCTGAAATCACGTCTCAAATTCTCAAATGCTTTAGTCATCTCACGCAAATCTTTTGAGTTTCCAGCGTCCTGCTCCGAAGGAGCACCGCCCCCTTTTGCAGCATTCTTTCCAGAATCCTTTCCCGCCATTGGTCAAGCAAGCGCAGGCACAATACAGTACAGGTAACTACAATGAATTGTTTGGCAGCAGTGCACTTCAAAGTTCTACAAAACCTATGGCACAAAGTTCCTCACCTGCAAAGGCAGAGAACGATAGGAATCAGATCCGTGCTGTACGTGCACCACTGCCAAACTGTGTAAAGCAGGCGATGGGGCCACTTTTATAGCGTGCGTTGTCTTCTAGATGCTGCCGTCGTTGTAGTCACGGGGCCAGGATTCCGGCGCAGGCGCACTATCCGACGATCGAGTTGCAGCCCTCAGTGAAGGTGTAGCTTGATAATCCGATGCGACGTGGGCATACTGCAAAGGCAGAGAACGATAGGAATCAGATCCGTGCTGTACGTGCACCACTGCCAAACTGTGTAAAGCAGGCGATGGGGCCACTTTTATAGCGTGCGTTGTCTTCTAGATGCTGCCGTCGTTGTAGTCACGGGGCCAGGATTCCGGCGCAGGCGCACTATCCGACGATCGAGTTGCAGCCCTCAGTGAAGGTGTAGCTTGATAATCCGATGCGACGTGGGCATACTGCAAAGGCAGAGAACGATAGGAATCAGATCCGTGCTGTACGTGCACCACTGCCAAACTGTTGATGGATACTGATAACCCTCGACGACTTGACACGCTACGCCGAAACAGCTTGCGTGACTTCGGCGTCGGCTTCTGAAGTCGCTGCATTTATACTTGAAGCATTAATCCTGCTTCACGGTGCTCCTCCTGTTATTCTGAGACACCATGGAGAGACATTCCTTTCACAAATCGAAGACGAATTGCCCAGAGCCTCCGGTACCACGCACAAGACAACCTCCACTTACCACCTCTCAAACCAACGGCATGATTGCGGGGTTTCATCGCGCGTTCTCCGACATTATAGCCATGTACTTTCAACCAGACCACACAAACTGGGACGTGATTTTGCCATTCGTGGGTTTTGCGCTTAATACCGCCGTACAACGCAAAACAGGTTACTCGCCATTGTACCTCGTCTATGGCCTTTCCTCCTCTTCTTTTCTTGGCGTCTCCTTGTTCTCCGCCCCTGTCACTCCAGCTGCATCTTTTTGTCAACAATACATATCCCGCCTATTCCTATGTCGCCAACTCGCCCGGATCAACACTGAAGCAAAACAGCAGGACCGCAATAACCTCTATAGCGCATCTCATCGCACCATGATCGTCCACCTTGGCGATGAAGTGTTACTGCATACACCAGTTGGCACTCCTGACTTGTGCGACAAGTTTTAGTTTCGGTTCATAGGCCGAACACCGTTTGGAGTAGACTTCTCACAATAATATTGCGTCCAACGCGTTGTTGTTCGAACTGACCGCCGCTGTGGCACTGCCGAGATTGTCCACGTCTCTATGGTGCTCTTTGGTGCTTCTATGGTCTCCGTCGCGTCAGGTCGGCCTGTCAGAAAAACTGCTGTCTCGTTACACAGTCCCCTACCGAGTGATTCGTGCCGTGACTCCCGTCACCTACGAGATCGCCCCTGACGCCCCATCTGCTTCCCAGTCCAGTGATATCGTGCACGTTACCCGACTGAAGCAGTATCACCCTCCCAGTGATGACATTTAGACGCTCCGGGACGTCGCTTCTGCCGCCGGGGGATTATGCTACACGCGTGTGGTATTTGGTTGTTTGAACGAGGCGCGCGGGCGCCTAGACGAAGAAGACGAACTGCTCTGCGCTCTCGAGCTATCGGCTGATCTGGCCAGCGCTGCAGCTATCATTTGTAAATATACTTGTAAATAGTCTCCTGTACTTCATCCTTCGTTCGCGTAACAGTATGAAGCCTTTCACAGGGCGTTATCTGTCGCTTTTAGTTGCGGCCAGGCTGGCCACTCGCATGCGCGCGAAGTTAGTGTGGGCCTTTCTTAGGCACTTCTTCATTGGCTGCACATGAGCATCATACAACGGGTTCTTCGTCTTCATCGCTTGTATGGACTCATCTTGAAATTGTTCTCTGCCTTGAGTGTGATCGGTCAGCCACGTCTTCGGAGCGTAATAAAGGTCGTGTGAACTGCTACGTCATATTATATATGAGTGAAAGGAAGGTGAGTTGAGCTTGATTTCCGTAACACACAATCATATAAGCCGACCGACACGGCACTGAGGGAAGCATAAGGGGTAATACTTGTTTTATATGTATATGCAAATAAGCTACTGTGACACAAGGATTAAAGTAACAGTGAAATCTATTTACAGCTGATATTACAAGAGACAGGCAGCGCAGGCAAGTCCCTAACGTTGTTGTCTTACGACACCAGTTCGTGCCCTTATTCCTCTATCTTGTTCCCAGCGTTGTAACATATGGCCCTCCGGCGTGGAAGCTCCGTCCCGGTGCGTCTTATGTAGACGAAGACTGGTAGCGTTTGAGGTGGCCAACATTTACGACGTCACGGGGAGGCTGGGCAGAGCAAGCGGGAGTCGTGACCGGGGAGATTTCGTATGTTACAGCTGTCACCTGGCGGAGGACCCGGTAAGGACCAGCGTAGCGCGACATTAGCTTTTCTGATAGGCCAAAGCGGCGGCTAGGAGACCATAATAGGACAAGGCCCCCGGGAAAGAAATTAGCGTCAGGGTGGCGACTGTCATGTGTGCTCTTCTGCTTGTTCTAGGAAATAGAAAGGTGACGATGAGCAACTTGACGTGCCTGTTCGGCTAATGTCAATGACGTCTCGGGCGTATTCCGACGTAGAATCCAGAGTGATGGGCAGGACGGTGTCGAAAGGCAATACGGGGTCGCGGCCGTACAATAGATAAAATGGTGAGTAACCGGCTATGTCGTGACCCGACGAATTGTACGCGAATGTGACGAAGGGGAGAACATTGTCCCAGTCACGGTAGTCATCGGAAACGTGCATTGATAGCATGTCGGTGATGGTGCGATTAAGGCGCTCAGTAAGGCGGTTCATCTGCGGATGGTAGGCAGTAGCGAGCTTGTGCTTGGTGGCGCAGGAACGGAGTAGGTCGTCCACAACTCGGGAGAGGAAATACCGGCCGTGGTCTGTAAGAAGTTGACGCGGAGCGCCGTGATGAAGGATGATGTCGTGCAAAAGAAACTCAGCGACGTCGGTCGCGCAGGATGTCGGAAGAGCTTTGGTGATCGCGTACTGAGTTGCACAGTCGGTAGCGGCAGCAATCCACTTGTTGCCGGAAGCAGATATAGGGAAAGGTCCAAGCAGGTCTAACCCAACGCGAAAGAACGGTTGGGATGGCACGTCGATAAGTTGAAGGCTACCAGCAGGAAGTAGAGGTGGCTTTTTCCGGCGCGAACATAACTCGCAAGAAGCGACGTAACGGTTAACGGATCGGTATAGACAGGGCCAAAAGAATCGGCGTCGAACACAATTGTACATGCGAGAGACGCCAAGGTGACCAGCCGTGGGTACATCGTGTAACTGAGAGAGAATGGTGGCACGCAGATGGCGGGGAACGACAAACAATATCTCGGGACCACTAGGGTGCTTGCTGCGCCAATACAACGTGCCGTCCTGAAGGAGAAACAGTCGAAGGGAGGCGTCGGACGGCGCAGACGCGAGCTTGTCCATGACGTCACGTAGGTAGGGGTCACGGCGCTGCTCGGTGGCGAGGTCAGCGAATGCAGAGAGCGAGGGAACAGGAGCAGGAGTGTCGGTCGCAAAAATATCCGGAGGGTCGACAGGATGACGTGACAGACAGTCAGCATCTTGGTGTAAACGACCCGACTTGTAGGCCACGGTGTACGGGTACTCCTGAAGTCGCAATGCTCAGCGACGGAGGCGTCCTGTAGGGTCCTTCAGTTAAGAGAGCCAGCACAAGGCGGCCTGTAGTGACTGTAAATGGCCAACCGTATAAGTATGGACCGAATTTCTCGACGGCCCAGACAAGTGCAAGGCACTCTTGCTCGGTGATAGAATAGTTGCGTTCAGCAGCAGAAAGCATACGACTTGCGTATGCAATCACACAGTCATTCCTTCGCTGAAGTCGAGAAAAATGGCGCCGATTTCATGACCACTGGCGTCAGTGCGGACTTCCGTAGACGCAGACGGGTCGAAGTGCGCCAAAATAGGTGGAGATGTCAAAAGGGAGATGAGCTTCGAGAAGGCGGTCGCTTGCTCAGGGGCCCAGGAAAATGAAGCATCAGCTTGCAGAAGCGCAGTAAGAGGTCGGGCGACTTCTGAAAAGTTGCGAACAAAGCGGCGGAAGTAAGAACACAGGCCAACAAAGCTCCATACATCCTTGGCGCTGGTCGGTACGGGAAAATTCTGCACAGCCCGCACTTTATCTGGGTCTGGGCACACACCCGATGAGTAAACAAGATGGCAAATCATGGTGATTTGGCGATGACCGAAGTGACACTTAGACTAATTAAGCTGCAGGCCAGCATTTCGAAATACAGAAAGAACTAATGAAAGGCGATCGAGGTGTGTGGCAAACGTAGGAGCGAAAACGATGACGTCATCTAGGTAACGAAGACAGATGGACCACTTGAGTCTATTCAGAAGTGCGTCCATCATAGGTTCGAATGTGACTGGGGCATTACCAAAGCCGAAAGGCGTGGCTTTGAACTGGTATAGGCCATCCGGTGTTACAAACGCTGTCTTCTCGTTGTCCATGTCGTCTACAGCAATCTGTCAGTAGCCCGACTGAAGGTCGATGGATGAAAAATATTTAGCACCGTGGAGGTAATCCAGTGCCTCATCTATGCGGGGGAGAGGATAAACATCTTTTTTTAGATATATTGTTCAAGTGCCGGTAGTCCACGCAGAAACGCCAGGTGTTGTCCTTCTTTTTAACTAGGACTACAGGGGAAGCCCACGGGCTTGAAAACGGCTCAATTATTCCCGAGAAAGCATATTTTCGACTTCCGTTTGAATAACTTGTCGCTCATGCAAGGACACGCGATATGGTCTCCGGTGAATCGGATGTTCGTCGCCAGTGTGAATGATGTGTTCCACAATGGAAGTCTGATCTAAAGGGTAACCATCCAAGTCAAAGATGTCGTTGAATGAGGCGAGCAAATGACATAACTGGCCGGCGTAATGAGGCGCGAGATCAGGAGAAATCATGTTGGAGACGTCGGGTAAGGTAGTTGGTGAAGAAGGCGATGACGCAACTTGAGACGACGTTTCAGTCGTCAAGGCCGAGAGGTGGTAGTCTTCGGAAGTCCACAGCATGCCTAAAGCTATGTCTTGCGGAAGAACGTGGCTGTATGGTCCGAAGTTTAGAATAGGAAGGTACGTAGAATTGTTCGTAACATTGACGGCAGTGTGATGAAGCGCAATGTTATGGGCCAGGGTGACGTCCGAAATAGGAGAGACGATGTAATCGCCATCAGGCACAGGTGGGGAGGGAAAAAGAAGGACGCACGTCATAGTTTGGGGCGCAAGACGAATGTGCTCGGTTGAACACAATCTGCTGGAAACTTCCTCAGGAAGGTCAGAAGAGCAGGGAAAATCGAGCTGAACAAGTACCGCGGAGCAATCAATCAACGCTGAATGCGCTGATAGAAAATCGTGACCCAAAATAACGTCGTGGGGACATTCTTCTAGAATAGAGAAAAGAACAGAGGTCTGACGGTCGGCGATGCTGATACGTGCAGTGCACATTCCTATGACGGCCGGCGTTCTGCCGTCGGCGACCCGCACAACACAGGATGCAGAACGTCTGATGACTTTAGTCAGGCGTCGACGAAGATGGTCACTCATGACAAAGATGTGCGTGCCGGTATCAATTAAAGCCGTTACAAGGACACCATCCACATACACCTGAAGTAAATTTCTATCCGTCGGTAGGGTCAGCAGAGGAATTTCACTCCGGGTCGATGTAGCAGCGTCACCCTCGGAGCTGCACTCGTCAGTTTTCCGCCGAGCGCCGGTACATGGGCGACGGAGAACGGCGAAGAGCAGCTGGGCGAGGCAGGGGCCGTGGAGGAGAAGGTGAACGGCTCTGCCGTGTAGGTGGCGAGGCCTCAACGCGGTGGTAAGGCTCTGTGGGTTCTTCCGGCGGCGGGCGACTGCCTGGTGAGCGATGGCTTTGTTGGAATGTAGACCGAAATGAGGGTGTCCAGGTGTTGCGGCAGTGACGAGAAATATGGCCAACACGTCGACAGTTGAAGCAAATAGGCCTGTGATGTGGTGTTCGCCATTCCAATGGGTTACAATAAGGCCGTGAGAGGTACTGGTTCCGCGGAGCCGGGACAGTAGTAGTAAAGGTGTCGGATCGGTTGATGGAGCAAATATGGCAAACAGGTTCGCCAGTTCTTCGCGAACGACAGACTGGATTAGGGAAACCGTCGGTCGAAAATTGTTCGGGGCATACGTCTGGGAGTTAACCGACGATGCGGCCTCTATCTGTCGGCGAACGACGCGCACAATGCTTTCGGATGTGGTCGGCTGAGGCACGGAATGGTCTTCGCACGATGATGTAGCGGCTGTATTTGGAAGACGGGTATACTGATGGACAATTTGCCAGCCTTTAGCTTCTTCCAAACGTCTGCATTCGCTTATGATGTCGCCTGATGCTGGTGCAGTTCTTGTACACGAGCAGGATAAAGGCATCGTCAGCTATTCAATTCAGCGCATGGTTCACCTTTTCATCTTCCGGAATTCGCTCGTCCACCTTGCGGCAAAGGGCAAGAACGTCCTGAATATACGTCACGTATGACTCGGTTGACGTCTGGACGCGAGTTCCGAGTTCCCTCTTCGCGGCTCGTTGTCGCCCAACTGTCCTCCCGAAAAGATTGCAGAGCTTTTTCTTGCATTGCCCCCAACTCGTTAGCTCCTCTTCATGTGTCTGAAACTATACCCTTGCCGTGCCTTTCAAGTAGTAGATCAGATTGGCTAACATAACGGTCTGATCCCACCTGCTACTTTCGCTGACACGCTCTACGCCGCAGCCAATCTTCGACGTCCAAGTTGTGGGTACCCGTAAACGCGCCAGGGTCGCGGGGCTGAGCCATGATGTCGGTTCGCATGGTGGGCACCGGTGTGGTCACCGTTGTTGTAGCAGCTTCGTCAGTCGGCATGGTGGTAACGGCCAGGCTACGTCCGCTTCGAAGCTCCGTCTCGCATGAGATGTACCCCGCAGCTCCACCAAGATGTGACACAAGGATTAAAGTAACAGTGAAATCTATTTACATATGATAATACAAGAAACAGGCAGCGCAGGCAAGTCCCTAACGTTGTTTTCTTCCGACACCAGCTCGTGCCCTTCTTCCGCCTTGTTCCGAGCGTTGTAACAATATAAAGGGAAATGAAAGAGGACAAAAAATACAAGTGACCGAAGTTTGGATACAAAACCGCGTTTCGCATTGCCCACGTAAGGCGAAGGCGAGGGTTCCTATCCCAACTGCGGCCAGTTGTTTTTCGTCCACTTTCATTAGCCTTTATAAAAAGGGGTGTGGGTGCCCAGGCAATGGGAGCGGCGGCGTGGAAAGTGATTACCTTTCACCTCCAGAGTCGCTGTGAAGCCATCTCCCGCCGCAACCGGAGCGGGAGAAAATACCGCGTCGAAAAAATGCGCACAATAACCACAGAAATATATTCGCTTAAAAAATAAGGTTGTATTGTAACATCTACTCAGATCACGTGTCAGGTCTGACGGGCCTCACTAAAAGTGTAAATTGAAAATTGTGAGAATACTTCTTTTATTCGCAATATTATACAGGCAGTCCTGCTTTAAAACAAAGAAATCGCTATGACTTGCAACTGTTTTAAAGCAGTCCTGCTTTAAAACAAAGAAATCGCTATGACTTGCAACTTCTTCTTTTTAGGCTTCATCAAGTTGGGCTTGTGTTATCGCAGTATTGGGCAATTTTACGGCTTTCCACGTCTACTACTGCCCACCTACGGTCTCTCCGTGTTTGTGCGTCATACTTCCCGTCTACGCCAAGCGTACACACAACATACCTCCGTTAAAGCCTAAGTACAGGAAGGGTCCACAATAAAGAGTGCTGTGCTACAATGATTGATGCAGACGTAGGAGAAGATGCTGGGAAAAGAGCTGCGCTCAACCCTGATGCTCACCCATGTTGAGCCTTGATGCCCAGCCATGTTTGCGCTCAACCATGTTTAGGAGAGACCGAAGCGTGCTCGGATTCATAGCTCATTAACTCACTCGAACCTTCAAAATTTAATTCTAAACATTTTTCTTCTAACACGACGACACTTCTGAACACCGTTCACGCCTACGATGTCGCAACACTTACCAGACAATGTTGTCCTGACAATGGTGTCCGCTCCGTCGACATCTCCAGTATTGGAGACAGTAAAACGGCTATGATGTGCTGCTACTCCTTCAGAATATTTTGATATAATGTGAACAATGTTGTGAATTTTGTGCTTCCATATTGCCTGTAGGCATGCGAGAAACAGGACGTGAAAATTACACCAGAAAGAACAATGGCTGGCGTCAGCAGTCTTTTTAACAGGACCTACTTCTACAGCTATGAGTCAGCGGGCACGTTGATGTCTAAGGTACGTTCTATTCCTGCTCTGCTGAGATACTTACCTGCCTAGGCGCCACAGCATCGGTATTTCGTGTGAAGCATTCCGTCGATCGCTTCACTAAATGGTACTTAAAGTGTCATATAGAAAGATCCATATGCCCCGTAACTGCCGCAACTTCGTAATTCCCCGCTTTTTTTTTCAGTAGGTTGTGTACGAAGTTACCCTGTAGACGACGCGCCGCTCGAACTACTGACGAGGAGCGAGAAAGAATAGCAAATAGAACAGAGTGACTAGAATATGACAGCTCAACACGGGAGATAACCATGACATAATACATGGGCAGAATATGATAAGTAGTTCCCGACGTGTCGCATGACTAGCATTTCCGAACATTAGAAAATGAAGACGTTGGGAAAGCAGATACTATAAGCAGCCGCTATTAGAGACTGCAACAAGTGGATTTACGTCTGCCAGCATTGTAAATTGCAATTGTAATTGCAATAATAGAGGCTGCATCACCAATTATCATGCAAGCGCCCCAGTGAGCAGTTAACAGTGAGAAACTATTAGGAAACACTATAAGGAAACATATATTTTTCCTTAACTTGCCCGACACGTTTTCATTGAATACGTGTTCCCTTGTTGAAGTTCTTGCATGATAATAATATCGCCTCTGAAGAACTGTGTGCTATTTATTTTCCCATCCAGGGTCAATTGACTATGAGCAGCAATAAGAGAGAGCACAAGTTCAGTTGGTTCCTGTTCAACGTGCACCAGACTGACGTCACCAAGCGCTGCTTCACTGGAGTCCCTTCGAACGCTTGAAGGAGTTCCGGAAATTCTACTATGATGCAAGCCAGAAATTTGTTTCGGGATAGAGCGCCACGCCATATGCAGGCTCCGTCGTCTTCACGAAGAGTGTGACCGAAGTCACTTGTGCTTACGCGAAGAAAGGTTCGGCTTAGTGTTGTGAGACTACAAATGGAAGTTAGCGGTTTCTTTTTTTGCTTTGCATGTAATTCACCATACGTGTTTCCGATGACGTGTGCCCTGTGTTTCAATTTTTGGTATATTGTGCGTAGGCTGCGTCTTTCGTGTTGCACGAGTCGTGAAATTTTCCATTAAACAACATTCACACTGCTGTGCTGGAGCTACGACGTAACCTCATGATCAATATCAAAGGCATAAAAGCAAACATATACATTTGTATTGAAGATGTCGTAAAAGTGTTATATGTAGACATGCCAGACATAAAATGCGCCACATATTGTGTTCTAATCAAAGTCTACTTAACAGATATTCCCATACGTCACACGAGGTTCGAGTACACCTGCAACATTTGAATATTCGAGGAAAAATCATCCTGTGTCTCGTTTAGCACTGCTCGTCCTACAAACGAATTATACAAACAAAATAATTTACAGGATTTCTTTACCAACAGCGTTTTACACATTTCAACGGTTGAACACGGAAACAGATGGTAGCCAAAGTCCTTACGAATAAACAACCAAAGTCATTCTCTGTTTTCTACAACAAGCACGACCAGGCCTATGCTGAAAAGGCTTGTGTGGCATTACTACAAGGAACAAAACAAAATTCGTAGTATATAAGGAAGCAATAGGTCGCCAGGCACAATATTCCACTCTACTCACGTACGAACTCCCTCTTACTTCCATTCTTGCACACGCAATTTAAAACAAGCATAGAATTATTGCCCTAGGTAGAAAAAGTTACCCAACGGTTGAATCGCTGCGGGGCACAAGTGGTTGGTTGGTAGCAGAGTAAACAGCGTCAGTCTGGTGCAGATGACAAAAACTCCTTCTCACAAACCCTTTAGAATGCTTCTGCGGAAGCACCGCTCCGCCTTCCTAAGTGGCTACGCGTTTTCAGTGTGTCGCTGCAAAAATGAACAAAGGGCAATAACACATAAGTAATGAATCTTATTCCGTAAGACTATAGATACTGCATGCTTTACATCAAACAGTAGATTTGCAAGTTAGGCATATGACAGCGAAAATTGCTTTTGGTGTTGAAGCTAGGCAGCTATAGCAGTGTATTACCTTCCATCATTACACTGGAGAATGCAAAAAAAAAAAACGCTTCGTATACAGAGTGTTTCAGTTAACTTTTGCCTTCCATTAAGAGCTGCAGGTTAGCTGTTCCCTTGTGCAACTGAAATGTTTTTTATGAACAGCGCACAAATGAACGAGGCACACAGAATAGCATAAACAAAAAGGCCTGACTCGCAATTAAAGGTAATATTGGCATTACACGTGATATAAATGCTGTGGGGTGTAATGAGATTCACTAATATGTGCATATACCATAGTGATGCGTCCTTGTGTGCACGGTACGTAGAAAATTATGTGCTCTAAAATACCCCAGGCCTTCGCTTTATCGAGCAATTTACATTAGTACAAGTGGTCGTAAAAAAGTTACAAAATGCATTAGAAGGATGTGACGGAAAACGCTCAATTCAGGAGGTGTACAGTATATTGAGAGATATCAAAATAATTGATTTCCAACAAGATGGATGTGCTTTTATTGCGATAGCAATTATATGGACACTTCAAACGCGTTTTTGCCGTCGGCGTCGTCGTCTCCGTGAGGTTCCGTATAGAGTCCCGGCGATAAAACCGTCGTCGCGCACCGTACGCTGTTTGTGCGAGTGAAGACGTGCGAGGGTGAGTCGGCAACCACAGCCTAAACTCGCGCACGCGAGAGGCGAAGGCAGCCGTAATCGCGCGATGTCTTCGGTGGGGGGGGGGGGGGGGGAGGCGTGCATTCTCCTTTTGCGTCTGCTTCTCGTGGATCTGCCGCGTGGGCGCCTATTTCGAAAGCCATCTGCGATGTGACCCAAGCGTGCGCCCGCAGGGGACTCATCTTCAATGTGATCTGCGATGGGTACAAAGCGCATGCGCCGAGTGCCGGTAGCTTGCCGCCTATTGAGGGCCGGCATGCGCTGTGCTTTCGACGTCCGCGTTGAAGCGAGAGCCAGCGCGACTGTCCATTTGCCCACTGCTGCTGGCGCGCTTTCTCACTCCGGCGTTTTGAAGAGTTCTCGTGGTCATCGAGCCAGATGTGTTCAAGTTTACCTGTGCGGGCGTGACACCGTGCTTCTATATTTAGTTAGTAAGCGAATATTTACAACTTTATAAGGCCAATAAAACTACTCTCCTTACTTCGTATAGCTGTCTACTAATTTGCTATCGCAATCGATGCTTCGTATTTCTAGCCAAAATGACTTGTTTTAGTGTTATTCTCTTTCGGGGAGTCATTTTCTGAGTCATGGTAGTGACTATGATTTTTACCACCATCCTTTAGTGTTTGCTTCACTGGGTACCCATGCCCGAACCCATTTCGGTGGTTTTCACTGTTAATCTTTTTTCGCTGAGTCATTGTCATTTTTGCCTAATCATGCTCACGACTATGGATTCTACCATCATCCTTTATTGTTTACTTCACTTAGTGCCCACGTCCGAACTCATTCCAGTGGTTTTTAACCTCTGGAATGGGTTATGCCTGTTAAATGTTATGCCTAACGTTAAGGGACAGGAAGAGAGCAATGCGGATCACAGAGCAAACGGGGATAGCAGATATTCTAGCTGACATTAAGAGAAAGAAATGGAGCTTGACAGGCCATGTAATGCGTAGGGTTGATCATCGGTGTACCATTACTGTTACAGATTCGGTGCCAAGAGAAGGGAAGTGTTGTCGAGGACGGCAGAAATCTGGGTGAGGGGTTGAAGTTAAAAAATTGAGGGTCAGCTGGTATTGATTCCTGCAAAAAAAGCAGGAATCAGCTCGCCAAAGACAGGGATAGTAGGAGGTCGCAGGGAGAGGCCTTCATGCTGCAGTGGACATAAAAAATAGGCATGTTTCTGAGGTGGCTTGCATTTCTCGCGCCCGCTTGTCCTCACGCCTGCGAGAGAGAAACGATGGTATTCCTAAATAAACGCATCACTGCTTTGATGATCCAAATATAATCTCACTTTCAGGGAGGGAGCACTCTCACTCAGTGTAACCTTATTTTTTTTATTTGGGTTGTTGCTACGCTGCTCTCCGTAACACCCCAAACGACCACGCTTCACGTTGGCGCCCGGGAGCGCGGCTTCCGCCGCGGCACCAGGGTACAAACACGAGCAGTATCCGGTTGTTTATACCACATCAGTTCGCCGAGATGAGAAGCCGTCATGCCACATCACCACTACTGCAAGGATTTCCGCCACTAGAACAAACGCTACAATAATAAAGCGCGGCCGGCGGGGGCCAGACACCGCCAGACATTCAACGCGCCCTAAACAATTCGCTCCTTACGCACGCAGGAGCTGCGCTCGGCAAGTTCGCTGCGCCCTGTCCTGGAGATAGAGAGCCACGCTCAGTAACTAGCAGCCGCCGCGCGGCCGTGCAGACTAGTGCCTCAAAAGTCCCTAAGCGATTATGTCCCTAGGCACCTAGCAGCTCCACGATTGCCATGACAACACGTGTTAAGCGGAAGTCACGTGAACCGCAGGACCACGCCCCCGCTGTACCTTCTAGCAATTGTAAAGTCGCTGCCCGGTGGGGGTGGTTCGCTATGACTATTTCCGCCAACGACGACAGCGCTTACGCCGACTCGGACACCGACGCCGAAATTTCTGCGACAGGGGGGCCTTAACGCTGTCGCGTTAAAGGAACAAAGGCGACGCGCGCGAATACGTTTCCATCGATAAATGTGATAAGACTTGTAGTACAGTGTGTTTACTATCCTTGCACTACACATAAGGTTGAGTAAAAATTCACTACGGGATTCCGCAGCTATGTCTTTGGTATAATACGTCCGCGTTCACTTTGCATTGCAACTTTCTGTGCGAATAGAAGTGCATGAAAATTTCATAGAGGTATTTTCGTTGCTTACAGTTGAAGAATATGTCGAGCATGTTAGGGGTCATGTTTTAGCAAATTGTGACTTGCGTTCATTATTTCCTCTAAAAATATGAATCTCTAGACACTCGTTTACCAGTTGTTTACAGCCGCTATATTGTTACTTGTAAATAAGTAGCACTTACACACGATAACCAGAAAATGCCAGCAAATTCACATTTCGTTTGTGGGTTATGTTCTTCATGGTCCGTACAGAACAGTTTGAACTGCGCTGTTTGTTTATATCGTTATCAGAAAACCTTTTAGTATTTCATATTGGCATAATTGTCCCACGTCGAAGAATAACAAATTTAGCGACGAGAACACCATCACTGAGAGGGAGGGGGGGTCCTGTCTTTGTGTCCACCTACCTCTGCGATCGGGTTTTTCACGCTGAATGCATTATAGTGCAGAAAATTCCTAACGAGGTATTCCAGATCACCCTGTTTCATTCACTAAAACTAATGAAAAAAACTTACCACGAGCCTCATGTAACGTATGAAATGAATTACGTACTTCGTAATTCAATCAGAAGCAGTTAATTGTCGCCAGACATATCACAATAGAAATGCAGCTTGGCAGATTTTATATAAGATCTCATTGGACAAGCAGCAGCGCTAAAAATAGTAAAGGGAAGAAAAATGGATCACAGCAAAAGCGCTGATTTTCGTTTATTCTAAAAGGACACGAATAATAAGCAATCCCCAACCAGGCTACGATAAATACAGCGCATGTGCACTATAAACATTTCCATGCATATTCAATAAATATGGACTCGCTACTACGAAAGTTGATCCGGGACTTTTGAAAAGGCCGCCAACAGGGCGAAGTCGGCCACGGCCCGCATTACGAAGTGGGAGAAATTCCGTCAGCTAGGCGAAGGAACGGCACCCGACTGCATTTCGGATATTAAAGAATGGATCAGTTCGCTAAGCCACGACGTTGGCTCCACGACCTACGAAGTGGCAGCTCCTCAAGAGCAGTCATCGATGGATTCCCGCCTCTTGCACATGTGGGAAGCGCGCGAAAGCCTCACGCACAGGTAGCAGTGCCAACTAGAGCACTGCACGGGCTCGGGCTTACCCGAAAGCCCGGGCCCGGCCCGTGGGCCGGGCCGGGCCGGGTAGAGGAGTTTTTTCACGGGCTAGGGCCGGGCTCGGGCACGGCGTGTGCTTTTTGACCCAGGCCCGGGCCGGGCTCGGGTTTTTTGACGCGGGCCCGGGCCGGGCTCGGGCTTTCTGCGAGTTATTCTCGGGCTACTCAACTCTGAAGAACATGTATTTTTCGGTCTCGGGCCGGGTTGGGGCCGGTTTCGAGTCGGGCTCGGGCCGGTCTCGGGCTTAAGGTAAAGGGGTGGCGGGCCGGGCCGGGCTGGTAACGTAGATTATTTCCGGGCCCGGGCCGGGCCCGGGTCTCGCCATAAAAGTTTTGATCGGGCTCGGGCGGGCCGCCCAATGTAAAAACGGGCCCGGGCCGCAAAAATCGGCCCGTGCAGTGCTCTAGTGCCAACGTCACAACAAGAAGCTGCGACAGCGCATAGAGAAGCTCAAACGGGAGGTAGTGGGGGTGCAACTGTTTTTACAACAAAACCGTGCCTCGCCTCGAAGATGTATCACCATTTTCTTTTTTTCCTCTCTGTTTGGCGGAACTTTTGGTTGTGCCCCGGGGCAACGGCGGAAGCCACGGTGCCGGGCGCCGACGCGAAGCGGTGGTCGTTGCGCTTCGCAACACCCCAAATAAAGAAATACTGCTCCAGTCAGGTAGACTGCTCCCGCCCTGCTAGTGAGATTATATTTTGATCATCAAAACAGCGATGCGTTCATTTAGGAATACCATCGATCCCTTAACAGCAGCCACAGTTGTGCCTAGTCACCACCAGCCCAGCGTGTTCTCCGTTCCAACGGCGGAGTTGGAACGGAGCCAAACAGAGAGGAAAAAAAAGAAAATGGTGATACGTCATCGGAGGTGAGGCGCTACCCCTGCACGGATTTCTTGTGAAAACAGTCGATCCCAGATAGAGGCTCACACATCTACACTGGAACGCCAGCAGTGGGGCCATATCTGCAACAGCCTCAACCGCCAGCTGGGCTGCAAGAAAACATGGCAGCTGCGGCGACACCCGCTGGATGCCGGCAACAATAAGTCGGCGGCACGCTAGCAACTGACGCATATAATAAAACAAAACCCAGGCACTGACGCGGAGCTGCTTGCAGAGCTCGCCAGCCGGTATGTTAACACCTCGAGAAAGAGCGACACGCACCTGCCACACTACGTCGGAGCTCCCAACGAACAGATGGTTGCTGACATTTCGGAGCCAGAGGTCTGCGCTGCGCTGCACAAGCTGCACAGGACTTCAGCGCCGGGCCCCTGCGGGGTTACGAACAAGGCGCTGCGTAACGTCGACCCGATGTCCGTGGGAGCAATAACCGAATACATGAACAAGTGCTGGCATTAGAGCCGTTTCGCCGGTGGCATCACACCAAAACCGGGCAAGAAACTAAACCTAGAGAATCTTCGGCCCATTTCACTCACCTCCTGCCTAGGCAAGCTCATGGAGCATGTAATATCCTGCCGCTTACAGAAGTTTGCACATGAACAGGATCTTCTACCACCAATGATGCTCGGTTTTCGGGCACGCTTGTCTACCCAGGACGTCCTCCCTCAATTGCACACGATCTCTTGCATCCAGACAGTGGTTCGAACACGAAAGCTCTACTGAGTCTGGACGTTCTTAAGGCTTTTGACAATTTTCTTCACGCGACCAGGCTCGAGAGCTTAGCCGACTTACAGCCCTACGAACGAACCTACAACTAAATGAGGTCGTTCCTCACAGGCAGGATGGTCGAGCTCACGGTCGGGGACCTGAGCTCGCCTCTCATCCGGCTCGGGGACAGAGACATGCCGCAAGGCGCAGTCTTGTCACCATTCCTATTCAACCTAGCAATGCGCGCCCTGCCACCGAAACTGAGTGAAGTCCCAGGACTCAGATACACGCTATACGCCAACGGCATCACGCTCTGGACGTGTGAAGGGTCCAACGGCACAGTAGAAGAAACGCTTCAACACGTCACCGACATGATCGTGCAACACGTGAATGCAGCGGGATTAGAGTATTCCCAGCGCAAGTCGGAGCTCCTCCTGATCCGACCACCCGACTGAAGCAAGCAAAAGTCACCCCCACCTCACATCACGATATGCGTAAACCAGCAGACATGATAACACGTAAATCACCCACGTCGAGCACATACCAGTACTAGATGTGATACTACAGCAGAACCGGCGTAACGGCATCACCATCCACCGGTTCCAGATGACGGTAAACCAGACCACTAGACTGCTGCACAGAGTGAGCGTGCGTAAGCAAGGCATGAAGGAGATAGACATGCCTTTGTCGTCAGCCGTCTCATATATGCACTAACATACCCACACTTACAGAAGACAGAACGAGCTCGCCACGACTGCACTATACGACACGCATACAAGGTAGCCCTCAGCTTACCAAGGGGGACACCTTCCCCGAGAAACTTCAACTGGGAGATCACAACACCATCGAAGAACTCATTGAAGCACATCGCACATCACAGGTTCACCGTCTTCAAGGTTGCACGTCGACGCAGCCCAGTACTCTAATCGACCCTGCACCTACGCCATTCGCGCCATTTCAGGCCCAGGACTGAAAGCACAGACATCTTCGAGCTCACTAAGTGCTGCCACACCAACCGAAGCAGAAGAAGCCACCACTGCTTTGTCCGTGGCCTCAACTGACGCCTGTATATTTAGGACCGACTCCAAATCTGACATAACAAACTCTGAGCGAGGAATAGTGGCACACACTACGCTAAGGCTCCTACAGCCACTGCAAAACAGTGAAGAACCACGCTGAGTAGAATTGATATGGGTCTCGGCTCACGCGGGGTATCCAGGGAACGAAGCGGCCCACCAACATTCTCGAGGATTCGTCAGCCGAGCGGTGGGCCTCCCGTACCCGGAGGCCTCAAACGAATCCTGCACACATATCACGACATAACCCAGTACTACCGTGTTACACGAAACACTAGGCCCACACCACACAGTAAACTAAAGAAGCGTCAGGAGGTCACCTGGCGCAGGTTACACATACACTCATGCCCCGAACCCCTACGTATACTCTAACATTTACCCGGACATTTAAAGTCCGTAGTGTCACTTGTGCGTCTAGCGAATCACATGCTCTAGGGCCCCCCTCTCCCCGATCTCCTGGCCTCTCCCTCAGCTTTACCGTGCGAGAAAGTGCTGCTTAGCTCCAGACTGGACGTGCAACTCCGAGTCCTGGAGTAAGTCGAAGAGGTCGCCGTCAAGCATTGCCTGGCGGCCATCTGGCCTTCCTGAGGAGCCCATGAACTAGCTCCCCACTCTAACAAATAAAGTGGTCTCTATCTCTCTCTCTACCTGTACTACAGAAAAAAAAGCAGATAGGGGTAGGGTATGCTTATTAGAACTTGATGAAGAAACTCGTTTCAAAAGCAATCATTCCTTAAGGAACATTTTACCGAACCTGAAGTTTTCATTAAATGTGGCCTTGGTGGCAGGTATAGTTTTTTCCTGTACAAGACCGCTCAATTCTGCGCCAGCATAAGAACTCTCCTATTTAGCACGGGAGCGCTTGCACATGTAGTTTATTGCATGATACGAAATATACCGACACACTTTGATTTTTCCCTAGAAATCACCGATGGTATTTTCCTTATGATGACAGAATATGAGCCGTTGCTTAGTTTGTTTTGCCGAACACATTAGGCAAACCTGCTATATGCCTCGCGGGACGCAAAGAAATAAGGAGAAATATAGGAAGACTAATTTTGAGTTTCTATAATTCAGGCGAAAACTATTATGTTTCGTCCCACATTACAGGAACATGCGCTGCAATCTTTGCAAACCTCTACCCAGTATCTTTTTTTATCAAACTGGAAAGCCTAGCGAATTACGGCCCTATACACTTTTCTTTACATTGGCACAGGAAGTGAAAATACACAACAGCGTTATTTAGCAATGATCGATGGACGCTGAACAAGTATTCTGAAGTGAAGTGACCGCTGCTACAGCAGTAGAGAATACCACACCTGGAGAGTGCAATTTCGCTAGCAGCTGATATGATTGTCTTACGTGTGATCGACGTCTAATGATTTCTACATGCATAAAATTAGAATAAGTGGCTGCCTAGTATTTCTGGGTTCTAAAAAAGAGGAAAAAGCCATGTCTCTTTATTTAACCACCAGAGGGCTAAACTTGCAAATAAAAATCACATTTGCGTTCTCGAAAATAGATAGCTCCGGCGCACGTAGGAATGTTTACTTTCCCTAACACCACGCGAAACAGTGCAAGGCCTACTGCCTCATCTATGCTACGTGATGTCGCATAAGTGCTGCGCATTACGGGTGCAACTGCCTTTTGTTTGGGTGAACTTCATTTGTGTATGCTTGCGCTTAGCATGGTCACCCACCTTCGCATGATGTTCTCACCTGCTTCTCGGGCAGTGCGGCGTCGCCTCTCGTGCGTAGGGCTGCATGCTAGATTGTTGTGGCGCATACAGTCGGCTTGTGTGGTTTTACAGCGTAAACTGTCATGAGCTCATCCCAATAGTCGTTTCGATTCGCGATGGTGCCCGCCGCCTCCGCCGACGGCGTCCGGCGATCGTAACCGCTATCGTTGTAAATACGACGAAAGTATCCGGTCCCGCCAGGATCGAACCCGCGCCCGCTGCGTGGGAGCAGATACTCTACCACTGAGCCACGCAAGAGTTTGCTATCGGGCACCAGAATGATGCTCTTTAAACGCAGGCGCAGACGATCCGAGCCTCCGCCAGTATGATGGCGCCATCTAGTTAAGGCGCCTGCAAACGCAGCGTGCGCATGCGTAGACAACGAGATGCCATTCAGATGAGCCGCGCAATCAAATAAAAAAAACGCAATCCCCAGCCTCCGCCAGTACGGTGGCGTCATCTAGTTAAGGTGCCTGCAAACGTAACAGGCCTGCGCGGACAGGGATTATCGGGCTCAGCAGACTGCTGTGCAGAGAGCATTGCAAGCCGCAGCTCGCCATCGACGCCGGGGTGGCAGTTCAGATCGTTCTCGTCAAAACGAGGCGAAGAGAATTTGTCGCGAAGACCCTGGTGTGCGTGGTGCCAAAATTGTAGTTACTCTTGGGCCGCTCCACCAACTTACGCTCTGACTGTGCTGCGTGTGCCACGCAGGCCTGTGACTTTTTTTCTTTGCTCCGTCCCACGACTATGTGGGTGATGGCTGCTGCAGTTTTCTCTAATATGCAAAAAATTAGGCCACTGTGCACGTGTCCAAGTAGTCAACTCGGGAGACTGGGTATACGAGTATGTCCAAATAGACAACTTGGGTTTTTTTTTTTTATTGGGTTTCTTGGTAAGTGCAAGTGGAAATGTTGCACTCGGCATGTGAACATTCTTTGCCGATTGCTCCCAATGCGAGAAGTGGCAACATGCGCAAAAGACAATTGAAACCACCTACACAGGAGTGAAGTCTGCAGAAGAAGCAGCCGAGGAGAAATAAGTCAGCGCAACAAAATGGCACCAACGTATGCAGTGAGTGAGAAGTGTTAAGTTGCAGAGAAGTGAAGTCGGCAACGACAAATTGAAGAAATGACTGCAGAGAAGTAAAGTTGTCGACCACAAAAGCAGCCGAGTATGCCGAAAGAAGTGAACAGAATATTGTTAACACAATATGGCCAGTGTAATAATTGAATGGGAAGCGTTAGGCTACATACAGGTGAGAAGGGCAAAACAAATAGAAGACATTTGAGTCTTTTCAAATTGATAAAATGTAATTGTATGAACAAGACTAATAGTTCGTGACATCACTTGAAATTCTTTTTCTTCACGAAATCAATAAAGATTTGTTTTCATGCAATAAGGCAACCCCCTTACCAGTTTTATGACATTAAGTATTGGTAGCAGAAAAGTCTGTAACTGAGTGATAAATGTAACTGGAAACAGCAGGTACATCCAGTGGCATTAGTGTATGAGCTGCACATAAAATTATTTGGCTTACCTTAGTTTGAAAGTAATTTGAAAGTGACTATACCAGCAACAAGGACGCACAAGGAGGCAAGGAGACACAATCTCTCCAATGCTATTCACTGCATGCTTAGAAGAAGTATTCAAGCCCTTTTACCGGGAAGGCTTAGCAGTGAGGATCAACGGCGAATATCTCAGCAACTTTTGGTTTGCAGATGACATTGTCCTATTCAGCAACAATGGAGACGAATTACAACAAATGATTGAGGACCTTAATCGAGAAAGTGTAAGAATTGGGTTGAAGATGAATATGCAGAAGACAAAGATAATGTTCAATAGCCTGGCAAGGGAACAAGAATTCAGGATCGCCAGTCAGCCTCTAGAGTCTGTAAAGGAGTACGTTTATGTAGGTCAATTACTCACAGGGGACTCTGATCACGAGAAAGAAATTTACAGAAGAATAAAATTGGGTTGGAGTGCATACGGCAGGCATTACCAAATCCTGACTGGGAGCTTACCACTGTCGTTGAAAAGAAAAGTGTACAATCATTGCATTCTACCGGTGCTAACATATGGGGCAGAAACTTGGAGGTTAACAAAGAAGCTCGAGAACAAGTTAAGGACCGCACAAAGAGCGATGGAACGAAAAATCTTGGGACTAACGTTAAGAGACAAGAAGAGAGCGGTGTGGATCAGAGAACAAACAGGGATAGCCAATATTCTAGTTGACATTAAGCGGAAGAAATGGAGCTGGGCAGGCCATGTAATGCGTAGGATGGATAACCGGTGGACCATTAGGGTTACAGAATGGATACCAAGAGAAGGGAAGCGCACTCGAGGTCGGCAGAAAACCAGATGGGATGATGAAGTTAGGAAATTTGCAGGCGCAAGTTGGAATACACTAGCGCAAGACAGGGGTGATTGGAGATCACAGGGAGAGGCCTTCTTCCTGCAGTGGACATAAAATACAGGCTGATGATGATGATGATGATGATGATGATGACCAGCAACAAATACCGCAGTTTCAGTGAGCCCACAGAGTATTTGAGCTTTTTGAGGTGCAGAAACGGTAAATGTTGTTCCACCCAACCAGAAGAAGAAATCTCATAGTATCTGCCTCTGATCATGCATTCAGAAATTAGTGATAGTCAAAATACAGCTTGGGCTATGAGGCTATCATTACATAAACCTTACTCCACAATTACATATTATCAAGCTTTATGAGAAGCCTTTATGAGAAGCCTGAGGAGTAGTACTCTGCTCACCAGAAGTGACATAAATAGCAACGCCCTGGCTTGAACAACATTTCGAGTTTATCAAATCTGACAATAATTGAGAAAGTTGGTGCGAGTTCATGTTTAACCATTAATTGCGAGACAACAAGGGCCAGAAGGGTCACCACAGAACACAAATGCTATCAACCCAACATTTATTTTGATGGAAGGATTTGTAAAAAAACTAATACTGCATGTGCAATTGTTCTGCACAAAAGAAAAAGTGCACGAGTTGCAATACAAATGTACAATAGCATGATAAACAGTACTCGAATAAAAGAATAGAGTAAATAGGCACGTAGTGATTGCTATTTCATGTAATTTTGACAGTATTCCTAGTTGTAATGCAATCCTAATAAGCGCTGGCTGACACATGTCCTATTTATTATGTGGTATTCCTCAGTGATTTTGTCGGTCAACTGGTTGCCGTAGGTGAACAAAACAGAAAAAAATTCTATCTGGCACACAGCACGTGCATTGTGCTGCATTGTGCTCAATGCATTGTCAAGTGGGACAAGCATACTGGTCCCTTGATTGAATTGTGACACTCTCCTGGGCGCATGGTGATTCACCAGCCATTCTGCCCCATGTATATTTGACCAAATATACACATGATAAAAGGAATAGACTACCCTACCCCTGTCCAACACAATCAAATGTGGTAGCAAGCCTCGCTTGCCTGGGTGCCTTTCTCAATCTGCTTCTGGAGTGCTATGCACACACATAATAAACGAAAATAAAGTAGGCAGGATATGCACGACAGTTCACAAGTGATTTGAGAAAGGCAAGCGAGGTTTGTTTGGTTAAAGATACCATCAAATTTGTCTAGTGTGTGTTTCAGAGGCAGTATACTGCATTCCTTTCACGTGTGGTCAACTGTACAAGGTACTAGACTAGCCGGAAGCTAAGTACTTGCCGTAGAAATCATCATATTTACTCAAAAGACCAGAATGCTCGTTCGACTTGGCCATGCACTGCAATTCGTCATTAAGAAGTATTTTTAATGCTCAAGACACTCGAGGCGTGTTCCTATTGCCAGCATCACCAATGCAAACGACCTGTTTGCATTGGTGATGCTGTTTGCATTTTAGAACAGCAGTGTTCGGGCTAGTAAATAATGCATACTAATTGAGAAGTAGCGGTCCTGGGAAGTCAGGCACACGAGAAATAACGGCGGATCAAAGACGAGAATCTTCTGGCATAAACAGGACTGTTGACGGTTTGTGGGGAAGGATATGTAATTCACCATTAAGAAGTATTTTTAATGTTCAAGACACTCGAGGCGTGTTCCTATTGCCAGCATCACCAATGCCAACGACCTGTTGATGTGATATTGACGACGCATGTGCGGCCCAAGCGCGGAAGATTCGGCCTCGAAATATACGAACTACGTTTCGCTGCATAAGCGATGACGCTATGGATACGCTCCCTCATGATCTGCTCTGTTGGGGCAAAGAAAACAGTCGTGATCTGTTTTTGGCTAAGGGGGCTAAGGGCTAATACCTTCGTTGTGCACTGAAGGTATTAGCGCTATGGCTAATAGATGTACTATATTGTAGCGTTAGCGAAAATCTTCATAAACATTGAGCAAAGGTAATTGTCTATGCGAAGTACACTTAGTTCATTGCAGCTTCACTGAATTGTGAGCGTCATTTGTTTTCAACTCTACGTGCACGACCTTATTTGACGCCAGGCTGTCATAAGTTCACCCATTCACAGAATGTCTTGAATTTATTTCTTTTGAAATGTGCGTCATATGAGATGCCTCCTGTGAACGTATACTTTCTTGGAATTTGATGCTACCGAACACGCTGAAGTAATGAATCAAAGACGATGACGACGTACGCAAACAGGGGACATTTCTGTTCTTGGAGACACTTGCTCTGTCATACCATTTATTTTATTGCTTTAGCATTCTTTAGGTGTTTCACATAATTTCGGAAGGCTATCTATCAATAATCTATGCCACTGCGTTGTTCGGGGCCAATTGAGTGAATGTCAAAAGATGACATGAAGTTAGTGCAAGTTGTTCCGCTGACCGAGTCTGGAGGTAGACGTGAACGACGCATGGCGTCTGTATCAGAGCGCTTGCGTCCGCAGCGGTAGACGATGCGAATATCGTAGTCCTGGAAACGGAGTGCCCAACGTGCTGTGCGGCTGGATGGATCTTTCAAAGTGGCGAGCGAACTAAGCGGGTGGTGATCGTTTACTTTATCAAGTGGGCGGCCGTATAAGTATGGGTCGAACTTTCCCAGCACCCACACTATAGCCTAGCATTCTTTTTCAGTCACGCTGTAATTGGATTCCGCTTTTGTCAGCGTACGACACGCATAGGCGATGGCTTATTCCGAGTAGCCAGGCTTTTGTTGCGCGAGAACGGCACCAAGAGCGACCCCGCTGGCGCCTGTATGAACTTCGGTTGCAGCTGTCGTGTCAAAATGGCTATTAATAGGTGGAGAAGTAAAAAGACGGCGCAGCGTAGCAAAGGCGACGTCGCATGCAGGAGCTCAGTTACACAATAACCGAGCCGTCAAATTTGCCCCTTCGTCGAGGGTTCGCGTCACTGTGTAGGAGCTGGGTCAAGGGCGACATGATCGACGCGAAATTTTGAACAAAGCTCCGGAAATATGAGCATAGGCCCAGAAAACTTCGAAGCTCTTTGACGGTAGCAGACTTTTGGAACTCAGCGACTGCACGAAGTTTCACAGGGTCGAGTAGAACGCCATGCTTGGACACGATGTGACTTAAGATACTCAGCTGCCGCACGCCGAAGTGGCACTTTTGGAGGTTTATTTGCAGGTCAGCGTTGCCGAGGCACTGCAAAGCATGTCTAAGGCGAAGTAGGTGGGTAGAAGATAAGGCGAGAAAACCACGACATCGTCGAGGTAACACAGACACATGGACCACTTGAGGCCACGCAGCGTATTGTACATGAGTCGTCGAAACGTAGCAGGCGCGTTGCAAGAAGTCCAAGTCGCCTCACGTTGAATTAGCATAGGCCGTCAGGTGCAATAAATGCCGTTCTCTGGCGATCCGCTTCAGCGATCGGAACCTGCCAGTAGTCAGAGCGCAATTCGAAGCCCGAAAAGAATTCTGCTCCTTGAAGGCTGTCAAGGGCGTCATCGATGCGCATCATAAGATAGACTTCTTTGCACGTTTCCGTATTTATTCGAAGGTAGGCAACGCAGAGGCGAATAGACCCGTCCTTCTTACGAACGATAACGACAAGAGGTGGTCATGCACTGTGAGATGGTTGAATAACGCCGCTGCGTAGCGTATCTGAGACTTGTACGTTAATGACGCGACGCACTTAGGCAGAGACGCGGTATGGTCTTCGACGCAACGTCTGGTCTAAACCGCTGTCACTTTAGCGCTGCACTTCCGATGTTCGTGCCAGAATCGGCTGAGAAATATCGAGCGAACTTATAAAGTGGTTTACAAGCTGATGAAGCTCGGAGTGTTTGACAGGGATTAGTGTATCTTCGATGGAACTCGAAAACATGTAACTCAACGACTCTTCAAGCGTTGAAAGCGGATGTATTTCGTCGTAGTCAATAGAGCAAGATTCGTCTGGCACATTAACAAAGAACAATAAAGTCACAGGCCTGCGCAGCACACGCAGCGCAGGCCTGCGACTTTATGCGTCATGCGGCAACCGTGTTTCTGTGTCGCGCTTCTTCCTGGACACTCTGCGCCGTCTGTTGGTGGAGCCGAGAAGTCCGGGCTTGGACTCCGAGACGACAAGCGTGGTGTTCCGGTGTATGCTAATACTGACAATTCTTCCACCGCCTTGCCTGACACTCAGTGGCCCATAATCAGTCACAAGTTAGTGAGAGGCGCATTGAAGAGTGCCTCACTAAAGCGTTGTCGTGAAAGAGTTCGTTGAAAGAAGCACATAACCAGAGAAATGGTGGCGTAGCTTACCAATGTGTCGGGTTGAGGTCCTTGAGGAACCTTTATGACGTGGCTTCGATTACATTCAGCATTATCTTATCTGAGGGATATGTTTCGTGTTGGTAGAGTGGCGCATTCCCAGTGGAATATAATCAGCCACCCAAGTTAGCATCACATCCACTGGCACATACATAGCGACCCAAGTTGGCAATAAAGAGGTCCATTGAATACCACGACAAAGTAACTAATACCAAGTGTTTCAAGTAGACGTCAAATAGTCTGTTCGAATAGCAGCGCCTACCCAGACCCGCATCTACAGTGGCCCTTGTCGGTGTGAAGGACCTTCGTCGAAAAGCAGCACGTATCTAAACATTTCCACATACAAGGGCGAAGCAATGAATGCGATACCAACACAGCAATGTCACACGAAGTAAGGTGAGCGGCTTTGGTATCAATATGAATTGTAGTAAACATGAGCTGATTAAGTAAGCAGGTGTGCTGCGGCGTAAGTACACCGACATGAAGAGAGACTCGATGACCACGAGAAGGCGCGTGTGAAACGGTGGTGTTGATGAGAAGCGCTTCCCGTGGGCAGCGCGTGCGAAGGGACACACCTGTAGCGCTGCACTGCCGATCCGGGCAGCATTGCATGTGTAGCGTGCGTTGGAAAATGTGGCCCGACTATTACTAACTGAATGAACAAGCGTGGTGTGAGCGCGCACAAACAAACATGAATAGATCACACTGAATGACTGCAGACAACGACCTTCAAAACTCTGGCAGCAAGCGGATACGCCGCAGCGGCGAAGGTACGTGCGGTCTATCGCTTCAACGGAAACTGAGCGGCGAATGCACGGCGCAAAGAGGTCAGAGCCGTGTGGAGATAAGAGACGGTGCGAGCGAGCGACGAGCGCGGTTGTTGGCAGAGTGGAAGTGCCCCCCCCCGCTCACTCCGGCGCTGGCTTCCCGCTTCCTTGCTTGCGCGTGGGAGATTGAGTGTGTTCGCTCTCCGTGATAGCGCGTGTCCCCGCACGCTTCCGCTCGGGCATACGGCACGCGGCGAAGATTTTATCTATAGGGAACCTCGCGGCGACGGCGACGATGACGGCGACGCCGACGGCAGAAATCCGGTTGAAGTGTCCATATAATTGCTATCGCAATAAAAGGAATTCTTGGCGCAGCGCTAAAGCGTCACGCTGCCGCTCTTGAGCAAGCCATGCGATGCGGGTCGCATAGCATCTAGCACCTGAAAATATTTCTGTTCGATTCGATAAAGATCATGGATAGATAGAGAGATAGATTGTTTTATGGCTTGCTTGCGTGACTGATTGATTGGCTCAAGCGCCTGGGTAGTCGAAGAATGCCATTCGCTTTAAAACCTTCCTAATGTCTATCGTGCGCAGCTATGACCCCACCACATCCTCTCTTCTGCTCGGTGTCTTAGACGGCCAAGAAAGCTGCGTTCTATCCGCACGACAACCTCTGCGACATCATGATGTACACTCACGTACTCGTTGCCTACAACGAGATTGTGGCGGTTTACGACACGGAGAGCTACATGACGTTCAGCAATATCTGCGCCAATCGATATAGAATGACCACCTGCGCAATTTCGTTTGACACGCGGTAAGTTTGCCTGGCGCGCTTCTCCAGGACTGGCAAGCAAGTATAGTGTGACGTCACTAGCACGGCTCTGAGGGGTAAATATGTGCGCATTACTGGCTTGCATGCTGCGGTGATGTGGCGACCGCAAGCCGCGTGGTCTGAGGCATTGGTTCGTTCACTAAAGTTGTCTGCTACCTTGTGCTACTCCATTTTTTGAGGCTGGTTAAAGCCATATAGATAAACTAGAAGTATTCTAGGAACACTAGAGGAGAGATGTTCGTAGAATTCGCGGAAAGGGATAGGCTCCGAATAATAAATACCTTTTTCAGGAAGCGTAGCAACAGAAAGTGGACCGGAAAAAGCCCTAATGGAGATACAAGACATGAAATAGATTTCATACTATCTGCTAATTTATGCACAGTGCAGAACGTAGAAGTGATAAGTAGGGTAAAGTAAAGTGACCGTATGTTAGAGAGGTCTAGGACTTATCGCAATTTGACGAGAGAAGGAGTGAAATTAGTCAAGAAACAGGCGAACCTAGACGCAGTAAGCGTAAAAGCAGACGAATTCAGGCTGGTGCTCTCCAACAAATATGCAGCTTTAGAATGGGAAGATGAAGACAACAGAGAGTTAATGAATGAAAACGTAACTAGACTGATCTCAGAAGTAGCAATTGAAGTGGGAGGTAAGGCACCAAGGCAAACAGTAGGTAAGCTCTCCCAGGGAACAAAGGACCTAATAAAAATACGGAAAAACATGAAAGTGCCAAACTCGAGAGGCCAGATAGAATTCGCTGAAATGTCGAAACTGATCAACAAGAACAAAGTAAGGGATATCCGAAATTAAAACGTGGATAAGATTGAGGAAGCAGTAAAATATGGACGAAAAATAAAATCAGTGAGAAGAAAACTTGGCATAGGACAAATCAAGGTGTATGCATTGAAAGACAACAAGGATGTATCACCAGCAATTTCGACGACATAGTAAAAGCAGTGGAAGAATTCCATACTGACCTGTACAGTTCCCAGAGAAGCAAAGCTAGTTCAATTCGAAGTAGTGGTGGACAGCAACAAATGGACATGATGGAGTGGTTCCTTCTGTAACAAGCGATTAGGTTATAAGGGCGTTCCAAGACATGGCCAGGGGAAATCATGGAGAGAAAATGGAACAACAGTGGGCTTATTCAAAAATGGAGGAGATATAATGCTTGAAAAGCTTGCGGCCCTTTATACGCAATGCCTAATGACTTCAAGTGTACCAAAAACCTTGAAAAACGCCATCATTATACTAATCCATAAGAAGAGTGACGCTGAATAAAAATTCACCAAGGTATTTCCAATAGAATCAAGGCAACACGACTTCGGTCAACCAAGAGAACAGGATGGCTTCAGGAAAGGATAGTCGACGGTGGATCATATCCATGTAATAATTCAGGTAATACAGAAATCTGCGGAGTACAATCAACCTCCCTATATGACTTTAATAGAATATGAAAAGGCATTTGATTCAGTAGAGATACCAGCAGTCATAAAGGCATTGCATAATCAAGGAGTACAAGAGGCATACGTGAATATTTTGGAAATATCTACAAGGATTCCACAGCTATCTTTGTTCTCCACAAGAAAAGTAGGAAGTTACCTATCAAGAAAGGGGTCAAGCCGGAGACAGAATCTCTCCAATGGTAGTCAATGCGTGCTCAAAGGTATTCAACCTCTTAGACTGGGAAGGTTTAGGAGTGCGGATCAACGGTGAATATCTCAGCAACCTCAGGTTTGCAGATGACATTGTCCTATTCAGCAACAACGGGGACGAATTACAGCAAATGATTGAGGACCTTAACCGAGAAAGAGTAAGAGTTGGGCTGAAGATTAATATGCAGAAGACAAACACAATGTTGAATAGTCTGGCAAGCTAACAAGAATTCAGAATCGAGTGTCAGCCCCTAGAATCTGTAAAGGAGTACGTTTATGTAGATCAGTTACTGACAGAGGACCCTCATCATGAGAAGGAAATTCACAGAAGAAGAAAATTGGTTAGAGTGAATGCGACAGGCATTTTCAAATCCTGCCGTTGAATAGAAAAGTGTACAATCATTGCATTCTTCCGGTGCTAACATATGGGGCAGAAATTTGGAGGTTAACAAATAATCTCGAGAACACGTTAAAGACCGCACAAAGAGTGATGGAACGAAAATGCTAGGCGGAACCTTTTTTCATTTATTTACACTAAAGGCCCAACTTGGGCATTACATAGGCGGGGGGGGGGAGAGAGAATAACAATTGATTTACAAAAGTGTAAGGCAATATGCATGTAAGTCGAATATCCTTATATGAAGTCGTACATGCTATGCAACCTTTACATCTCTTCTCATTCGACCTCATACACCAGTAATTCTTACGTTATACAAACAGTATTTTTGCATCCTCTGACATCATAATACATAAGGTTATAACAAGGTCAGAGACTTTTTTTGTATTTTTGATATGTAAGAAGAAATGTAGGAAGAAATAATAATGTTTCTAATTTCCGAATATTTCATTCAGTGTTGGTTGGAATATAATATGGTCAGTTATTTCGGCTATATTACTTGGATTCCATTCCGAAATGGCTAAATCTAGACATAAAAACTGCAATAGTTTAGTGCGTGCAAATGGCTGTTCGATCAAACGGGTATCGTGCGACCGGGCGTAAGGGGAACTGGCGACTCAACCTCCCATGTGAAAGGATGAAAGAGGGAAGGCAGCGTGGGAGGGACGGATGGCGGCTTCTACTCTGCCAGCAACTGCGTACTTGTACATTGCGCGGCTGCGGGCTGTGGTGTACACCGTATCTTGAAAGCGATCTCCACACTGCTCTGAAAGCAAAAGACCACGCGAACCTTTGCTCACTGCTGCTGCGGCATTTGCGCATGCCAGCGCTCTGACAGGGGATGTCTGCGGTCATGAAGTGTGATCGATTCATATTTGCTTGTGCACCCTGACACCATGCTTGTGTAGGTGCTTGTGCACCCTGATACCGTTCGGTTAGTAGGCGAATGTGCTCAAGTTTATGCAGCATATAAATCTACTATCCTTACTCCATATAGCTCTCTCATAAATTGCTATCGCAATTGATGCTTTGCCTCTCGAGTGAAACTGCGTCCTTTTTATGCTGGTCCTAGTAAACAATGATTTTAAGTTTCTTTAAGAGCGCAGTGAATACTACAAAGATATGTTGCATTCGCGTAACGTATCTGTGGATATGGATACAAGGTGAATACGAATTCCTGTCCGCAATGTTTCTGCAATTATTTATTGTGGAAATCGTTGTTTAAAGTGTCCAAAATGCATGACTATTGTTTGAAGCTTGCTCTTTCCCTTTTACAGAGAAGCTGTGCATGCGCGCATTTTTGTTGTGCCTGTGCAAATATATGGGCCAGTCCTGGTGGTTATGCGAAGAGGGTGCTAGCGAATGACACGCACCCCGGTGTACTCCGGGTAGTGGGCTTCGGGACCGGTTCCGCACCCTTGAACTACCCTTGTTACTCAGGGGATCCAAACAAGTCCTAGGAACAAGGGTAACAGCAGATAGAATCGGAACTTAGCCCAACAGGCCGGCCTACGTCAGCCGTGTTTACGTTTGCAGCGCCCTCTATTTGTCGGCACTCCTGCCGCTTGCGGGCATAGTTTCCTGCTGATCTAGCGGGCGGCGGCACCGTCGCGCGTGTATATAAGACAAGGTGCCATTCTCAATTTGAATTTCGTACCACTTGCAGATTACCATTCGGCTTATCTTTCGTTTCCGCTATTAAGACATCACCCATTATTCCTTGCATCCCTAAAGGGTATTGCCGAACATAATCAATGGTGCTCTGAAAAATTACGGGAGCCAACGCAAACCCGAACCGCAGTGAATCATAACAAAAGAGCCCTTTGTGAGAGGTTATGACTGCCAATTTAGGCGAATCTTTGTGCAGTGTAATTTGGTTGTACGCATCGCGTAAATCCAGGATTCTGAATAGCTTCTCCGATCTCACAACAATCCGGAAAACACAACATGACGACTGTGGCTTAGGTCATCTGTTCGCCTCAGCCAATGAGCACGTCCACCCAAGCTGTTTTTTTATCCGCGACGACATCATATACAAGAACAATTATTTAGGTGAAGGAGATTGCCTGCTTCTCGTCATTCCACGCACCCTACATTCCCACGTTCTTCGCTTCATTTACGCCGCTGCAACCTGCGGCCACATGGGCTTTGCCAGTACGTTTCACCACATCCAGCAAAGGTTCTGCTGGCCCCAGATGCGACACGACACGGAAAAGCGCTCCGCCGGTTGCGAACAATACCAACGTCACAAGCCTCCCACGACTACGCCACCCAGACTTCACCCTGTACAGCCTGCAAATGTTCCCTTCGAGACTGTTGGTGTGGATCTCCTTGGTTCATTCTCACGATCAAAAAAGGCCAATCAATGGGTAGTTGCTTGTGCCGGCCATCTGATGCGCTATGCAGAAAGTGCGGCCAGCGTGGCATACTCTTTTGTATTTATGCAGTCCTCCTGTCTGCGCTGCTTTTCAAAAGCCATACAAATCCCATAATATGCTGAAATAAAAATGCTCAGTTATTACCTTGGTAAAACTTGATTTGGGCCTAGTTCGTACATAATTCTGAACCTATACTTACAGCACAAACACCTAAGACGGACCACAAAAGGACGATACGACACACAATGGCGCTGACTAACAACTGTCAGTCAGAGCCAGTTTGTGTCGTATCTTCCTTTTGTGATCTGTCCTAGGTGTAAGCGCTGTATGTTTAAGTTCAGTATTAACTCGGCATTGAGGAAAAGTGAACATTTCATAAAAATCATCTCGCTGTGAAGAACATTGGACAAAAGAAATTTCTCTAAAGGAATATGGCCCTTCATGAACCACATTCGCTATTTCCAATGTACACCAAGGCGGCCGAGCGGCCTTGCTTGAAAGGGATAGGTGGTTCTGCCCATAGTAATTGCCACCACTTAAATAGGCGTTACAGATAGGCTACGCGCTGAGAAAGTCGTGCACATTGTGCGCAAGCGGGCCGGGGAAGCGAATATGTGCTTTTTATACTTGCACAATCCTTGTGGTACTGACGCTCTTATATAAACGACTTTCACTCCAACTTTAGCATGTGCAACTTGCCTTGAGCTACTGGGACCACTTGGTATAAACCAAAAGATATATGAATAAGGGTCCAGGGAATATGTTTCAATGGGTATGCGCCGCTCTTGAAGCACCTCTTTGACACCAGCTTCGGTCACTGTATACGAAAACATCAATGAGCAACACCCTTGCTCTACACTGCACATTGCAGTGCTAATAACCGTTTGCTGAAGAACAATAAAACATTTTAAGACACCCGTTCTCTACTAAATCAAAGGGTTTCGCATTACGGAAATGTCAAATAGCTAGAGCTTGGTTTGCTTTATATTACTGCTGCGGTGTGGACTGCAAAATTTGCGGGATCGGGCCACGAAAATTGTTAGACAATAACAAGTAATCGCGCTTAGTATCTAAAAATGCTAAATACATAACAGAGAGAGAAAGAGAGAGGGGGCAAGCTTTAATGATATGCTGGAGATGTTAGCCTGGCTGTTCGCCAGACGTACTACTCCAGTTGCTGGGTGATGAATATGATACGTTTATGCGGTCACAAAAGTTTACCAGCACGTACAGTCACACACAAACATGTATACAGTATATATTTACAAAGTTTTGTTAAAGCTTTTGACCCGCAAGAACGTCAGCAACGCTTTTCTGGCGCGTAACGCGCAGGTGCTGATTTGTCATAGGCCGAGAATGTGCCGCTGTTCCAAGCTCGAGTCCCGTTGCAGGTGTGTTCCGACTTCACAGAGTGTCTATTTGACGCGTAGCGGCAGCAGTCGCATAGAACATGCTGCCGGTCTTTAGGGGCGTTACACTCAATGCTAAACGAATGAAAATATTTTTGCAGAACGGAAGAAAATTCCAGGTACACTGTATATGACACAGGGGTGTGACGTCTTTTTCATTCTATTGATAGTTTTCTCTTGTACGGTATGCAGTTTAACGATCTTTTTATTTGAGTGTAGGAATTCTACTCCCGTGAGGGCAGTTAATAACCTGCACGTGGAAAACATAATCGATACCCCTGGCATGGTTTAACACTTGCGATGGAGATTTCTTTGAAAATTTTTGAATTTAGATACTGGAGAAAGCCCAGTGATTGTTCAGTTATTCAAATAACGTACGTAATTGAAGACATGCATAGGTGCACGGTCAGAATTGGTTATTAACATTGTTGCATTATTCCCATAGGCGAACCGATATACTTGGCATTACAGTTGAGTCAACAACAGAATTTCGGTGATTAAAAATATTGTGAAAAAGCATCTCGATCAAAAGGTCAATGCAGATCATGATGATTGTTCTGCTTATTATGAATAATTACGCTACTCGACTCACATTCATTAACCACAACTTGAATTGTTCAAGCTCTAAGCGCGTTAGTGCTGCTAATCCCTGCCTCGGCGGTCAGATTGCAATAGGGGCGAAATGCGTAAACACTGGTGTACTTAGATTTACGTGCGCGTTAATATTTATTATTATTATTATTATTATTATTATTATTATTATTATTATTATTATTATTATTATTATAATTGCGACAGCAACCATAAGGACACGCCAAGCGGATTTCTGTCATCGTCGTCGCCGTCAACGTGAGTTTCCGTATAAAGTACAAGGAAGATAACATCGTCGCCAGCGCCGTATGCTGTATGTGCGGGTGAAAGCGCGCCAGGGACGCGTGCTTTCACAGAGAGCGAAAGCACGGCGCAGAGAAAACGCGACGTTTTCCGTCGTACGAAAGGCCGTGGGGGGGATGAGAAGGGGGGAGAAGGGGAGGCCACAATTAGTTGCAGTAGCAAAGGCGTATCTTGCGACCGGGCGTAAGGGGAACTGGCGACTCAACCTCCAATTTGAAAGGAGGTGGTGCGGCTTCTGCTCTGCCAGCAACTGCGTACTTGTACTTTGCGAGGCTGCGGGCTGTTGCGGGCACCCTATCTTGACAGCGATTTTCACACTGCTCCTTTCACGCCGCTAATTTTCCGTTGAAGCGACATACCACACGAACCTGTGCTCGCTGCTGCACCGCACTTGCTCACGCCAGCCTTTTGACAGGTGTTGTCTGCGGTCATCGAGTGTGATCCAATCTTGTTTGCTTGTGCGCTCTGACACCATACTTGTTAATTGACTCCATAATTGTTAATTAATAGGCGAATCTGCCCAAGGTTATGCTGCCGATAAAACAACTATCCTTACTCCGTATAGCTCTCTACTAATTTGCTACCGCAATTTATGCTTCACCTTGCGGGCGAAACTGCGTCTTTTTTATTATATTTTACGTACGAACTTATTCCAGAGTCCTCCACGATGGTGTGCCTCATAATCAGATCGTGCTTTCGTTACGTGGACCCGCATAATTTATCTTTATTATCTATATTTTAGTGGTGGTGACAAACCTCGTAAAAGGTTTAGGATTCTTCGACAACAGCCTCACATGCACATCCCGGTGACACACGCGGCGGCCTTATCTCAAGCAGAATATTTGCGGTCGCCTAATATTGTATTCATGTATGGAGGTCCTAGTAAACAAGAATCAAGTTTTTTTAAGAACCCAGTGAATACTACAAAGTTTGGTAAGGTTACATTCGCGTAACGTATCTATGAATATGGATATAAGGTTAATAAAAAATTCCTGCCCGCAATGTTTTTGCATTGATTCATTGTGGACATCATTTGTTTAAAGCGTCCATAATAGATGCCTATTGTTAGAAGCTATTTATTTCCCTTTTGCAGAGAAGGTGTGTATGGCTAGCGTTCGGTGCATTTATGTTAAGCGTTTGGAAAATGTGGTCGATCTCTGAATGACTCGCCCAGCGAGCACCGTCTGCTAACGGGGAAATGAAGCGTGCGAACGAAGTGTGGACAAACAGGAGAACGAAGATTTGCGTGCTCGGGTGTGGCGCCATGAACTGTTTTCGCCAAACGATACCTTTGCATTCTTCATCTTGTAAATAAACACGATCCATCGTCACAATATGATTTATATATATGACCACATTTCTTTGTTATGCTCATCTCCCCTAAAAATGGGAAATAATTCACATATAAAGTTTATTGCCGCCCTTCCCAGTTAAAGCAGGTAATATTGCTGCAGTATTATCACATGAAACTAAAGCTAGAAACACGGCTGCGTTGGCTGAGCGTGGCATACTCTTTTGTAGTTATGCATTCCTCCTGTCTGCGCTGCTTTTCAAAAGCCATACCAATCCCATATTATGCTGAAATAAAAATGCTTAGTTATTACCTCGGTAAAACTTGATTTGAGCCTACTTGGTGCATAATTCTGAACCTAAACTTAAAGCGCCAACATCTAAGACGGACCACAAAAGGAAGATACGACACACAATGGCTCTGACTAACAACTGCTAGTCAGCGCCAATGTGTGTCGTATCTTCCTTTTGTGATCTGTCTTAGGTGTAGCGCTGCATGTTTAAGTTTACTATTAACTCGGCATTGAGAAAAAGTGAACATTTCATAAAAATCATATTGCTGTGAAGAACATTGGACAAAAGTAATTTCTCTTAAGGCATATGACACTTCATGCGCCACATTCGCTATTTCTGAAGCACACCAAGGCGGCCGAGCGGCCTTGCTTGAAAGGGATAGGTGGTTCTGCCGATAGTAATTGCCACCACGTAAATAGGCGTCACACGTAGGCTACGCGCTGAGAAAGTCGTGCACAATGTGTGCAAGCGGGCCTGGGAAGGGAATATGCGCCATTTATACTTGCACAATCCTTGTGGTACTGACGCTCTTATATAAACGACTTTCACGCCAACTTTGGCATGTGCAACTTGCCTTCAGCTACTGGGGTCACTGTGTATAAGCCAAGGGATATATGAACAAGAGTCCAGGGGATACGTTTCAATGAGTGTGCGCCGCTCTTGAAGTACCTCTTTGACACCAGCTTCGGTCTCTGTATACGAAGGTATCAATGAGCAACACCCTTGCTCTACACTCCACATCGCAAAGCTAATAACTGTTTGCTGAAGAACAATAAAAAAATTTAAAACACCCGTTCTTTACTAAACCAAAGGGTTTCACATTACGGAAATGTCAAATAGCTAAAGCTTAGTTTGCTTTGATATTACTGCTGCGGTGTTGACTGCACAATTTGCGGGATCGGGTCACGAAAATTGTTAGACAATAACAAGTTGTCACGCTTAGTATCTAAAAATGCTAAATGCATAACAAAGAGACAAAGAAAGAGGGGGCAAGCTTTACTGATATGCGGGAGATGTTAGCCTGGCTGTTCACTAGACGTACTACTCCAGTTGCTGGGTGATGAATATGATACGTTTATGCGGTCATAAAAGTTTACAGCACGTACAGTCACACACAAACACGTATACATTATATGTTTACGAAGTTTTGTTAAAGCTTTTGACCCGAAAGAACATCACCAACGCTTTTCTGGCGCGTAACGTGGAGGTGCTGATTTGTCATAGGCCGAGAATGTGCCGCTGTTCCAAGCTCGAGTCCCGTCACAGGTGTGTTCCGACTTCACAGAGTGTCTCTTTGACGCGTAGAGGCAGCAGTCGCATGGAACATGCTGCCGGTCTTCAAGGGCGTTACACTCAATGCTAAACGAATGAAAATATTTTTGCAGAATGGAAGAAAATTCCTGGTACACTTTATATGGCACAGGGGTGTGACGTCTTTTTCACTCTATTGATAGTTTTCTCTTGTACGGTATGCAGTTTAACGATCTTTTTTATTTGAGTGTAGGAATTCTACTCCCATCACGGCAGTTATTGCCCTGCAAGTGGAAAACATAATCTATACACCTGGCAAGGTTTAACACTTGCGATGGAGATTTTATTGGAACATTTTGAATTTAGATACTGGAGATAGCCCAGTGATTGTTGAGTTATTAAAATAACGCACGTAATTGAAGACATGCATAGGTGCACGGTCAGAATTGGTTACTAACTTTATTGCATTATTCCGATAGGCGAACTCATATACTTGGCATCACACTTGAGTCAAAAACAAAATTTTCGGTGTATAAAAAGGATGTCAAAAAGCCTCTCGACCAAAAGGTCAATGCAGATCATGATAATAGTTCTGCTTGTTTTAAATAATTACACTAAGCTACTCACATTCATTAACCAAAAGTTGAACTGTTCAAGCTCTACCCGCGTTAGTGCTGCTAATCCCTGCCACGGCGGTCACATTTCAATAGGGGCCAAATGCGTAAACACCGGTGTACTTAGATTCACGTTGCGACAGAAAATTACGACAGCAACTATAAGGACACTCCAAGCGGATTTCTGCCATCGTCGTCGCCGTGAACGTGAGGTTCCGTATAAAGTACAAGGACGATAAAATTCGTCGCCGCGCGCCGCATGTGTATGTGCGGTTGAAAGCGCGCCAGGGACGCGCGCTTTCACGGAGAGCGAACGCACGGCGGAGAGCAAACGCGACATCATCTGTCGTGCGAAAGACCGTGGGGTGATGGGAGGGAGGGAGAAGGGGAAGTCAAAGTTAGTTGCGGTAGCAAACGCGTATCTTGCGACCGGACGTAAAGGGAACTGGTGACTCAACCTCCCATGTGAAAGGAGGAAAGAGGGAAGGCAGCGCGGGAGGGAGGGGGTGCGGCTTTTGCTCTGCCAGCAACTGCATACTTATACGTTGCGTGGCTGCGGGCTGTCGCGGGCACCAAATATTGTATTCATTTATGGAGGTCCTAGTAAACAATAACCTTAAGTTTTTTTAAGAACCCAGTGATTACTACAAAGTTAGGGCTAGGTTACATTCGCGTATCTGTGGATACGGATATAAGGTGAATAAAAAATTCCTGTCCGCAATGTTTTTGCATTGATTCATTGTGGGTGGTTTTTCATGACAAGGATCATGTGTATATTTCACCAAATATACACATGATCAAAGCAATAGTCTGCGCTACCCCTGTCCAACACAATCACACTTCCTGGGTGCCTTTCTCAATTTCCTTCTGGAGAGCTATGCACACACATTTTCCACAAAACTAAAGTAGGCAGGATATGCACGACAGTTCACAAGTGATTTGAGAAAGGCAAGCGAGGTTTGTTTAGTTAAAGATACCATCAAATTTGTCTAGTGTGTGTCAGAGGCAGTCTACTGCATTCCTTTCACATGTGGTCAACTGTACAAGGTACAGACTAGCCGGAAGCGAAGTATTTGCCAAAGAAATCACCACATTTCACTCAAAATACCAATATGCTTGTTCGACTTGGCCATGCACTGCCGGGATAGGGCACCAGGCCGGCTCATGATCGGTCATCTTTTTTGACACACTGGGAAAAGCTGACCAGGAAAATCAGTAAGGCACTCCTCAAAAATTAGACATGTGTGAGCCAGCCCCGTTTATCAATAGATGAAAAAGCATCCTTTCTCGATGACAAGGAATATAAATTCATCATCGTCATCATCACCAGCCTATAATTATGTCCACTGCAGGACGAAGGGCTCTCCCTGCAATCTCCAATTACCTCTGTCTTGCGCTAGGTGATTCCAACATGCGCCTGCAAATTTCCTAACTTTATCACTCCACCTAGTTTTCTGTCGTCCTCAACTGCGCTTCCCTTCTCTTAGTATCCATTCTATAACTCTAATGGTCCCCCGGTTATCTATCCTACGCATTACATGGCCTGCCCAGCTCCACTTTTTCCGGTTAATGTCAACTAGAATATCGGTTGTCCCTGTTAGTTCTCTGATCCACACCGCTCTCGTCTTGTCTCTTAATGTTTGGCCTAACATTTTTCGTTTCATCACTCTTTATGCGGTCTTTAACTTGTTCTCGAGCTTCTTTGTTAACCTCCAAGTTTCTGCCACATATGTTAGCTCTGGTAGAATGCAATGATTGTACACTTTTATTTTCAACGACAGTGGTTATCTCCCAGTCAGGATTTGGTAGTGCCTTCCGCATGCACTCGTTCAATTTTATTCTTCTATAAATTTCGTTCTTATGATCAGGGTCCCCTGTGAGTAATTGACCCAGATAAACGTACACCTTTGTAGACTCTAGAGGCTGGCTAGCGATCCTGAATTCTTATTCCCTTGCCAGGCTATTGAACATTATCTTTGCCTTCTGCATATTATTCTTTCACCCCACTCTTACACTTTCTCGGTTAATATCCTCAATCATTTGCTGTAATTTATCACCACTGTTGCTGAATAGGCAATGTCATTTGCAAACTCAAGGTTGCTGTGGTAGAAATTATTCTGTGCCTATTCACTTTTTTTTACTGCCAACTTGCCAACTCAGTACAGAAGAAGACGGGAATTATCATTCTAAGAATTAGGACAATAAAATACGCAATCATCACTAAAAAGTCGAATTTTAAAACAGCAATGACTGGGCTAGTAAATAATGCATTCCAAGTAGAGTAATGGTCCCGGGACGTCAAGCACGCGAAAAATTACAGTGGATCAAGGATACAAGAATCTGCTGGCCTAAACGGACTGTTGACGGTTTGTGAAGAAGGACATACAATTCGTCATTAAAAAAGTATATTTTTAATCTGCTAGACATTCGAGGCATGTTCGTGCTGCCAGCATCACCGATGCCAACGATCTGATAATCAGATATTGACGACGCATGTACGGCAGGATCGTTCAAGATTCGGTCTCCAAATATGCGAAGTACGTTTGGCTGAATGAGCGATGACGTAACGAATACGCTCCCTCATTATCCGCTTCGTTGGGGGGTTAATGTTGTGAGCACAGATATTAGCGTTATTGCTAATAGGTGTACTATATTGTAGCATTAGCGAAAATCTTTGTAAACATTGTGAAAATATAATTGTCGATGCTAAGTACACTTAGTTCTCAACTACATGTGCATGACGTTCTTTGACGCCTGGCTGTCAAAAGGTAACACATGGACAGAATGTATTAAATTTATTTCATTTGAAATGTGCGTCATTTGCGATGCCTCCTGTGAACGTACACTTTCTTGGAATCTTATGCTACCGAACATGCTAAACTAATGAGTCAAAGACGATGCCGACGTGCACAAACATAGGACACTTGTGTTCGCGGAGACATTTGCTCTCTCATACCATTTAATTTAATGCCTCAGCATTCTTTCGGTTCTTCACGTAATGTTCGAAGGATATCTACCAATAATCTATGTTTGCACGTCACCGTTTTTACTCCTATCTGGGCCACTGAGTAGTCCATTATCGAATGGCTACCAAATAGGACTGTTATGCTGAAGTAACAAGGTTCGAAACCAATCATTCGCCAACTAGGGTCTCTGTATATGTGGAAATGTTTACATACGTGCTGCTTTTCGACGAAGGTCTTTCACGCCGACAAGGGCTACTGTAGATGCTGGTCTGGGTAGGCACTGTTATTCGAACAAACTATTTGACGCCTATTTGAAGCACTTGGTATTGGTTACTCAGTCTGTCATGGTATTCAATGGAGCTCTTTATTGCCAACTTGGGTCGCTATGTATGTGCCAGTGGATGTGATGCTAACTTGGGTGGCTAATTATATTCCACTGGGAATGCGCCGCTCTACCAACACGAAACATATCCCTCAGATATGATAATGCTGAGTGTAATCGAAACCACGTCATAAAGGTTTCTCAAGGACCTCAACCCGACACATTAGCAAGCTACGCCACCATTGCCCTGGTTATTTGCTTCTTTCAACGAACTCCTCTCACGACAACGCTTTAGTGAATCACTCTTCAATGCGCCTCT
>NC_051160.1:69738675-69778484 GCF_013339745.2 Dermacentor silvarum | reverse complement strand
CGATCGGCGTCGGAAGCAACAACGTAGGGACTTGCCTGCGCTGCCTGTATCTTGTAATATCAGCTGTAAATAGATTTCACTGTTACTTTAATCATTGTGTCACTATAGCTTATTTGCATATACGTATAAACAAGTATTACCCTTTATGCTTCCCCCAGTGCCGTGTCGCTCGGCTTATATGATTGTGTCTTACGAAAATCAAGCTCCTCAACTCCCCTTCCTTTCACTCACATATAATATGACGTAGCAGTTAACACGACCTTTATTACGCTCCGAAGACGTGGCTGACCGATCACACTCAAGGCAGATAATAACTTCAACATGAGTCCGTACAAGCGATGAAGACGAAGAACCCGATGTGATGATTCTCATTTGCAGCCAATGAAGAAGTGCCTAAGAAAGGCCCACACTAACTTCGCCCGCATGCGAGCGGCCAGCCTGGCCGCAACTAAAAGCGACAGATAACGCCCTGTGAAACGCTTCATACGAGAGACGTGGGCAATCTCGGCAGTGCCACAGCGGCGGTCAGTTTGAACAACAACGCGTTGGACGCAATAATTAACGGGAGAAGTCTGCTCCAAACTGTGTTCGGCCTATGAACCGAAAGTAAAACTTGTCGCACAAGTCAGGAGTGCCAACTGATGTACGCAGTAAAACGTCATCGCCAGGGTGTAAGATCATGGTGCGATGAGATGCGCCATAGAAGTTATTGCGGTCCTGCTGCTTTGCTTCAGTGTTGATCCGGACGAGTTGGCGACATAGAAATAGGCGGGATATGTATTGTCGACAACAAGATGCAGCTGGAGTGACAGGGGCGGAGAACAAGGAGACGCCAAGAAAAGAAGAGGATGAACGGCCATAGACGAGGTACAACGGCGAGTAACCAGTTTTGCGTTGTACGGCGGTATTATACGCAAAACTCACGAATGGCAAAATCAAGTCTCAGTTTGTGTGGTCTGATTGAAAGTACATCGCTATAATGTCGGAGAACGCGCGATGAAACCGCTCAATCATGCCGTTGGTTTGAGAGGTGGTAAGTGGAGGTTGTCTTGTGCGTGGTACCGGAGGCTCTGGGCAATTCGTCTTAGATTTGTGAAATGAATGTATCTCCACGGTGGCTCAGAATAACAGGAGGAGCACCGTGAAGCACGATTAATGCTTGAAGTATAAATGCAGCGACTTCAGAAGCCGACGCCGAAGTCACGCAAGCTGTTTCGGCGTAGCGTGTCTAGTTGTCGAGGGTTATCAGTATCCATCAATTACCAGTGAGAGTCATGGGAAAGGGGCATATAGGTCAATTCCAACAAATTCGAATGCTGCCGACGAACACGGGACTGGTTGCCGCTCTCTGCTTTGAGGTAATACTCGGAACTTTCAACGTTGACAAAGAGTGCAGGAATCGACGTACCTTGTCGAGCTCGAATTGCGTCAGCTGTCGATGAATGCGGACTTAGGGCGAGCGCGAAGTTCCCTGAAGGCGGTCTGTGATGGGTCGACAGTAAGAGTCAGCGAGTGGGTGAGATATGATCAAGCGATCCAAGGTCATCAGAAGGAACCTGGTCAATAGCGGTTAAGGACAACACAAGTGTGGAAGGACCGTGTGAAAGCTTGTCGCGGAAGATAGGAGCGGAATCGTTGCATGGCCCCGTTGAAAGCGGGTAGCGAGAAAGCGAATATGCGTCCTGGTGCTGAAGTGGAAATTCTTTCAGACTTATAATCCAGTGACCAAGGCTCCGGACAAGTTCCTTAGCGTGGAAAGGCCACATAAGGCATGATGGTCCGTCACGATGGTAAAATGGCAGCCGTGAAGATGAGGTCGAAACTTTCGTACCAACCAAACCACAGCTAGACATTCCTGCTCAGCGATGGTATAATTCTTCACAGCTTTTGTCAGTACGCGGCTTGCGTACGCGGCGACCCTCTCACTTAAAAACTTCTCGCTGTAGGAGACTACAACCAATGACGTGGCCACTAGCGTCGGTATGCTGGAGTGTGGGTGCAATTTCATAGAAATAGTGAAGGACTGGTTCAGATTCGAGGGCATTTTTCAGATGGATTAACGCTGATTTGCATTGGGGAGACCACTCAATTGGAACACCAGAACCGAGTATTTGTGCAAAGGTGCAGCTATTGAGGTGAAAAGTCTCAAATGATTCGGCGAAAATAGTAAGTGAGGCCAAGGAAACTGCGCAAATCCCTGGCCCTGTCTTGGCGATGAAAGTGAAAAACCACTGAAACCTTGACGGGATCAGGACGAGAGACGTCCTTGCTCACAATGTGACCCAAGACCTTAATTTTCTTGCAGGCAAAATGCCATTTTTTTGGGCTCAACTATAGGCAAGCGTTAGCGACGCACGTGAGAACTTCGTCCAGACGTTAGATGTGTTGAGAGAAGATGGATGAGAAAACAACATTATCGCCCTGATAGCGCAAGAAAGTCTTCCACTGCAGGCCACGCTAAACGGTGTCAATCATAGGTTCGAATGTTGCGGAAGCATTGCCGAGCGCGAATGGTATTACATTAAACTTGTATAACCCATCTGGTGTTGAAAAGGCTGTTTTTTTTTCATTATCATCCTCATGCATAGGTACATGCCAGTAGCCCAATGGCATATCGAGATTCCAAAAGTACTATGGATCCTGCAGCAAGGCATCGTCTATGCGCGGCATATGGTATACAACCTTGCGCGTGATCTTGTTGAGTGCCCGTTAATCTACGCGAAACAGCACAGAGCCACCTTTTTTTCCTAACTAGATCGACGGTTGATGACCAAGGACTAGCAGAGGGGCGTATTATCCTACGATGCAGCATGTCGTCGACGTTTTCTTCAATGACTTTCCGCTCGACTAGATATAAGCGATATGGTCGATGGCTTACGATGGATCTGTCATGTGTCTCTGTGCGATGCGTGGTGACGGAAGTCTATCACAATGAAGTGGAATGCACGTCAAATGAAGCTTCGTGCTTTTTCAGCAAAGCAAGCAATTGTTGTGCCTGCGAGGGGGTCAGGTCAGAGATGATGGCAGCAGCAAGGGCAGAGAGAGATGCGAAACGTCCAACTGATGTAACTTCAGAGTAAGCCGCGTCAACGGAAAGAACTGATAGAGGCTCTGATTTAGTGACGCAAGCAAACGCAGAGCCCTTAGGGATGAGAATTTATTTGGATGACGGGTTTGTAGTGCACACGAAGACAGAGCAATTGTCAAACCACACCAGTCCTGATGCAATCATCCAAGGTATAATCCTCTTTTCCGACAGCGTGCAGATGGTCGTACGAACACCTCACCACGGTTAATGACATCCGACGCGGTTGCAATAATTTGGTGATGGCAAGGGGGTAGCTTGGTGGCTTCTGCAGCACGCGAGCGATGGGGTGCGTCATCTGCCAGAAGCGAATAGGTGGTGTCGGTAATGTGGTGATCACGTGGCCGGCAGCAGTCGCAAGCAGACGCCGTAGAAAGAAAATCGCCTGCTAATATCAGCTCCTGGGCACACTAACTTCGCACTGCGAATTGTACACAATGCAGAAGTCCATCAATGTAGACACGAGCAGTGCACATGGCGGAAGGTCCTATGGCGTCTCCTTGAGCAGCCAGTAGTGTAGGCTGATCATAGTGAGTGGCAGCTTTCCAGAGACGTGAACTTTAACCACGGTGAATCGTTGACGAACTAGCACCAGTGTCTATTAATAATTCCACGTGTACTACTACTTCCGACTTTGAGGTCGGAGACAATGTAGTTTCATGGTGTAACAACAATGACCTAACTATAAACCCCTCTAAAACTCAGTTTATGATTTTCAGATCTCCTCAAAAGCATTTATTAACTTCTGCTGCTCTAACAATGGGTCCTAATACTATCTATGCTTGCGATTCTGTTTCTTTTCTCGGAGTACGTTTAGACATAACTCTTAATTTTGGTCTACATTTGTCAGACATTAAGAAAAAGACTGCTTTTGGTATTCGGGCATTAATTAAAGCTAGGCCATATTTCTCCACTAATGCATTATTATCGCTCTACTTCTCATTTGTTCATAGTCACTTTAACTATGGTATAACTACGTGGGCAAACACATGTCATTCGTACATCTCATCTGTGCAACAGATACAGAACCAAGCCATCCGCATTATCACTTTCAGCCCTCGTCGTTCTAACGCTATTTCATTGCTTAGACAATATAATATTTTATGTATTAGTAAGTTATTTGAATTTCATTGTACTTGTTTGTTTTTTAATATTATTAACCGTCGGCTGCCTTTTGATCTCATCAACTATGACTTACTAAAAAACACTAACCGCACTCGCTTCGCATTAGAAGGAAGTTTATTACTTCCCCGAGTTCGCACTATTTACGGCATAAAATCGTTGTCATTCACAGCCATTTCATTATGGAACTCTATTCCACCCAATATAAAGTCTTTAACTGACCTTTACACGTTCAAAAAAACTTTAAAATTACACCTTCTATCGTCATAATTATTCTATGTTGTCCTTTTTGAATTGTGATGTAGCGATTGTATCATTTAGTTGTATTTATTACTATGTTTTATCGCTTTGTTGTTTTGCTATAGCTTTTGTATAATATTATCCTATTTATACTACATTGTCTTGCCATTTGCCTTTGCATTTTTTTACATGCTTCCTTCATCGTGGGTCCCCCTAAAGTCTTCGGACTATGGGACCCTAGTCTGTAGAACGTCTCCTTCATTTTATGTGTCGCTACTTTGCTAATAATAATAATACACTTCAAACTTCAAAATAATAAAACAGACAGCACATTATGCAGACGCGCTGCAGGATTTTCTGTCGTGTCGTGTAATGCAGCTTTTCCTCCAAACGCTCCATAATTAAATTTTCTGGGCGATGGGCGGCGAATGGCGAGGCTGGTCGTAGTGGCGACGTAGAGCGACGAAGTGCTGACGGCGAGCGGCGTTTGGCAGGCGGGTAGCTAGGAGCCGTCTCGAACGTTGCAGGTAGCGATGGAGATCGGTCAGAACGCGGAATGACGGCGGTGCAAATTTGGGTTTTAGGTGCCAAAATCACGATATGATTATGAGGCACGTCGTAGTGGGGGACTCCGGAAAATTTCGACCACCTGGGGTTCTTTAAGGTGCACCTAAATCTAAGTACACGGGTGTTTTCGCATTTCGCCCCTATCAAAATGTGGCCGCCATGGCCGGGATTTGATCCCGCGACCTCGTGCTTAGCAGCCCAACACCATAGCCACAACGCAACCACGGCGGGTGACGGCGCTGGAAATATATATATATATATATATATATATATATATGGTGTAGAGAGGCACTCTAGTTTAATTAATTAGAGCGTAGAGCACTGCAGCGAGAGGTTACACAGCGCAGGCAACACAGGCACACGGCTTCGACCAACTCGTCGTCGTCTTTCTCGAAGCAGTACATACTGCTCGTTATTCTTCAGTACAATTATCTCCCCGGAGAAAAGGAGCCGTCCCGGCGACCTACGGGCAGGAGAGCACAGGGGTGTCGAAATAAGGCTTTAGCCGCTGAACGTGCACGATTTCGCGCCCTCGGCGGCGCTGATCCGAAGGTGGCTCAAGGGGTTCTATCATGTAGTTCACAGGAGACGTTTGACTGACCACACGGTAGGGACCCTGGTACTTGGAAACGAGGTACGCTGAAAGTCCAGGGCTGGCGGCGGGAACCCATAGCCATACTAGTGAGTCAGGGGCATAGGGTGCAGGAGAGGTGGAAGTATCCCTACGGTGCTTCTGTCGCTGCTGGTCTTCCGTAGTAAATGTGTGGGCGAGCTGTCGGCACTCTTCCGCGTGTGCAGCAGCTTCGGACAGGGCACTAGACTCCGTTGTGTCAGGGCGATACGGTAGGATAGTATCCATTGTGCAGGAAGGCTCGCGTCCGTAAAGAAGAAAGAACGGGGAAAATCCCGTAGTGGTCTGTGTGGCGGTGTTGTAAGCATACGTCACAAAGGGTAGAACGTGGTCCCAATTGGTCTGGTCAGATGCGACGTACATGGATAACATGTCGCCAAGAGTATGGTTAAAGCGCTCAGTCATCCCATTAGTCTGCGGGTGGTATGCAGTAGTGGTGCGGTGAATTACGTGGCATTCCTTGAGTAGGGCTTCTATAACATGAGAGAGAAACACACGGCCTCTGTCGCTGAGCAATTCTCTGGGGGCTCCATGGCGAAGTACGATGTTACGCAGAAGGAACCATGCAACATCACGCGCAGATGCGCTGGGCAGAGGCGAAGTTTCTGCGTAACGCGTTAGATGGTCTATTGCCACAATCACCCAGCGGTTGCCGTCTGAAGTACTCGGCAGGGGCCCGTAAAGATCAACTCCGACGCGGTCAAAGGCGCGTCCTGGGCAAGGCAAGGGTTGCAATGGAGCAGCTGAGGAACAACGGGTATTCTTGCGGCGTTGGCAAGCAAGGCAGGAGCGCACATATCGTCGGACGAATCGGTACATTCCGCGCCCGTAATAACGGAGTCGCAGGCGCGCGTACGTTTTTAGTACTCCTGCATGCGCGCATTGCGGGTCATCGTGAAACCCTGCACATATGTCCGAACGCAGATGCCGTGGGACCACGAGTAACCATTTGCGGCCGTCCGAGAGGTAGTTACGGCGGTAAAGGAGTCCGTCACGAACGGCGAAGTGGTGTGCTTGGCGACGCAGTGTACTGTCAGAAGAAGGCGCTGATGGGTTGGACAGAAAAGCCAGCATAGAGACAATCCATCGATCCTTCTGCTGCTCCGAAAGCATGTCCGTGGCGGTGAGGGAGGACACGCATATTGGTACCTTCGAATAATTGGGCTGGCCTGACACAGGGTAGCGGGACAGGGCATCCGCGTCCGTATGTTTACGGCCAGAGCGGTACAGCACTCGAATGTTGTACTCTTGGAGGCGGAGCGCCCATCGAGCGAGTCGACCTGAAGGCTCTTTTAAGGACGACAGCCAGCAGAGGGCATGATGGTCAGTTATTACGTCTAATGGGCGGCCGTAGAGGTAAGGGCGGAATTTAGTTATGGCCCAAATGATAGCCAATGAGCATTATTTTTCTGTAACGGAATAGTTGGCTTCCGCTTTCGTCAGAGCGCGGCTGGCGTAAGCAACGACGTATTCATCGAAGCCAGTCTTTCGTTGCGCAAGAACAGCGCCAATGCCGACACCACTAGCATCCGTGTGAATTTCGGTCGGTGCGCTGGGGTCGAAATGACGGAGAATCGGGGGTGAGGTTAGAAGACGACGCAGCGTCGTGAATGCGGCATCGCAAAGTGGCGACCAGGCCGAGAGGTCGTGGTTACCCGCGAGAAGCTGCGTCAAAGGCGGTATTATGGTGGCGAAGTTGCGGATGAAACGGCGAAAGTATGAGCAGAATCCGATGAAGCTGCGGAGTTCTTTGGTGGTCTTTGGTCGTGCGAATTCGGCGACTGCTTGGAGTTTGGTAGGATCTGGAAGCACACCATCTTTCGAAACAACGTGGCCAAGGATGACTAGCTGTCGGGCGGCGAAGCGGCACTTCTTGATGTTGAGCTGGAGTCCAGCATCGGCGAGGCAAGTGAGAACGCGTCCGAGTCGGAGCAGGAGAGAAGAAAAGTCCGGGGAAAAGATGACAATGTCATTGGGGTTAACAAAGTATGTCTGCCATTTGAGGCCGCGGAGGATGTTATCCATCATTCTTTCAAATGTGGCAGGCGCATTGCACAGGCCAAAGGGCATCACGGTAAATTCATATAAGCCGTCAGGCGTAACCAATGCCGTTTTCGGGCGATTTGACTCAGCCACCGGGACTTGCCAGTAACCAGATCGTAAGTCTACACTCTTAGCACGGTAACGTTTATGTTAACCTATAATTGCGAGTAACTTATAAAATAAAGGTTACGGGGTGACTAAAAAAATTTGATCTTTGTATTTTCGTGAATTTCCGTCGCGGCTAGAGGTTACATGTGCCGAAGCGTCTATTTTAAAGGTTACTGCAACGCCAAATGTCTTGTAACCTTTAGGTTGTAACCTCTAAACGAGTTGGCATTCGTGGCTTAGGGGACCTACAGTATGGATTGGAAGTTTACTTATTATTGTGTCGTATTGCGATCCTGATGTGGTGTTTTAGCCGGGACTAACCTATACGATATGTTGTGCGGCCGAGGGAATGAGGCAGGTTGGACTAAATTAATATTTTATTGACACCAGTGGGGATCTTTGGTTTCACAATGTAAAAAAGAAATTTAAATCTTGCACGAGCGTATGCTCAAGAGAGACACCAGCAATTCATTCGTCACTGATCTCTACTGCATACGTGCCATTATAATCTAAAAGGAAGCAACAGAAACAGTGAACATACATCGGAGAATATTGCGGCAAACGATGTTGTGGCTTGAATTATCACTACGGTTCAATGTGATGGAAAGCTCGCCGCTGCCGCTGCACGCATTTTAGGCTGTGGTATAAAACATAGACTTGTGTACCTGCACAAAAACTAAAAGCGGATGCATTATGGTGATTGAGTGTATACTTGTACCCAATATTTTTTTTATTATTTCCTTGTGTATCAATGTTCCCTATATTCGCGTTTTTTTTTTATGTTCTCCTGAAACGCGACACCCACTAACAGCGGGCGCACACTGAAGGTCGCACGTGGGCGCACGCTAGAGTACTGTAAAATCTCGACGACCGACAGAATCAAAGCGTAGAGCAGGTCGAATAACTAATCCGCAGGGCGAGAAAGATGCTTCGTAATCAGACTTACTTGTACACTGCAACTGAGGCCACAGCGCTTTCTTTTTCTTCTTTTCTTTCTTTTTGTATTTTTGACGTATTAGAGGGAGTGGTTCCTAAATTACAGCAAATGTTGGGTTCATTAGGGAACGCCAGACACGCACCAATTTTGCCCGATCACTAACACGCGAGAAAGACGCCGTTTCATTCACATGACAGCGGCCGACAGCCGCTCCATGTAAGGTCTCGTAGAGAGATGAACGTGCGCTCGCGGTGGGAGGCCACAATGGCGGCCGGCCAAATGAGCAGGGAGAAAACATACAAATACAAACGAAAAGCAACATCCTGAAACATTAAAATATTAGAATCTTGATATATATGGTCCTGTGATACTTTGACGGAACTGTAGTTTGATTATTATATTTAGTTGCGCTAGATGCGGGGCTTAATCAAACGCGCTTCAGCTTCAGCCACACATGAGCGCCGTCATATCTCCTCTGCATTGCGCAGTTCTCGCGATGCATGCTGGGAAGAGTATGGCCGGTGGTGTCGTTTTAAAACGGTCGTGTCGCGCTTTGTTTCATCGCTTTACCCACGTTTTTACGCTCTCCGATTTGGTGGCGTGCGCTTACCAAGCGTATTGTGTGTCTGAGTCACTCGTGACGGGTGGTACAGTTACCAAAAGGACTCCTAAAGGCTCGCGCGCCGCTGAAAAGAAGCCGTGACGCCGGACGTGGAGCACGGACATGTTTGGCGTGCTGCGTGGCCGCTGCGACGAGACGCATTGCCGATGGCCAATGATAAAGGTTCTTCGCTTACCTGAGAGTGGTGAACATTGTTTGTGTTGTGACTGCTGTAACGAATGCCGAAGACAGCAATAAATGTGACCTAGGTAAGCAATGCTTCCTGTTCAACTATCTATTTGCTGGTGTGCGTATATTTCACCGTCAATTCTTGCTCATGCTCGCACTGTTCAGTTTTATTTAAGTGAACTACTTGCTTGCTTCATAAACACTGTTGTTTTAATATTTTTTATCACTATCAGCCACCGTGTTGGTTATTGTTAAATCTCAAGTTTATGTTGCACTTTTGTGCGGACGCACATTGACCTCATGCACGGAACTGGTGTTTTGTGCTGATATTCATTTTGTAATCACTTGATATTGCATTTTGACTGTTAAACTGTCACATTATTGCGGTGTTGTTTTTTGTACTTGTACTGGAGGGGAGTACGAACTGACTTGAGAATTCATTGTCGTTCAGTTTTTTAATCTTTAATTTTTATTTTTACCGACATTTCCTAGACAGAAGAGTATGTTAGCCTTAGGCGTGTTTAATTATTTGTTCTGTGGTAGTTTTTCATCTGTTTGTGGTTTATTTATGTCTCTTTCATTACATGTTAATAGCTGTTGTTTGCAGGGCGACGCTAACACATAACTATGAGATTGTAAGATTACTTTTCTGTCGTTGTAGGCTCCACTACACAGCAAGGAGATCTGAAAATTAGCAACTGACATACTAACAGCAAAGAGACATGATTGTGCTCGAAACAGGGATGAGATCGGCCTCCACGTGGAAGTCTAAAACTTATATGTATTTGTATTTGAACATATTGTACACGAACCTTCAACATTTCTCTTTTTTTTTGGCCCTATTCCTCGTGATGCTGTAGAAATTTGTGATGCCAGGCAGCGCTGTACTCAGAGGTTTTTTCATTACTGCTTCATGGCCGTGGAGAAGAAAACAGACCAAGGAAAAATGTAATTTTGCTTGTGAAGGGAGAACTTTGAGTTACCTTGTTTTGTATATGCAAATAAACATGACATTTTCACTAAATGTTTTGTGTCAGCTTTCCTTCTCACAGCTGCTACTCACATCATTTCCAGAATGTGGGTGCTGCCGTCTCATACCTATATATATATATTTTTTTCGATAGAAGAAATGTTGCATGCAGAAATGCGTATTCATTCTGAATTGTGCCGCCTTTTCAGATGTGCTTACCACTTGTGCAAAATATAATTATTAGAAATCTCATTGTCATGTGATGACGACGTGATACTTTTTGCAAAAAACTTTTAACATGGTCCGCAGCAAAGAAAAATGTTGCGGGACGAACCTTTATACAATGCATTCACCAGTATACAAAAGCAACATACTGTGTATTTCATAAATTGTTTTGTGTTTTGCACATTTAACCCAAAATTACCAATTATGTGCCAGCTTATTTCAAAAGGTACAACTCTTGATGCATTGTGCATTATACTAATTCCTGGAAGCTGCCTTGTGTAAATGAGCTGCGCTGTAAAATAGCAAGGTGGCAAAGGTTTATACGTTGTTAACCAGTCTGTCCATGAATATTAAAAAAAAAGATAATTTGAGACGAAATGTTGAGGCTAGCTTAGCAGGGCCATTTGAGGAATTATCAGGCATTGCCTGGGATATTATTTGGTGTAGCGAGGTTATGATTTCTGCTGAACAAGTTTTATAATCGCAACATAATTTCAATAATAATCATTAGTACGAATGGCGCCAATGTTTGACTGATTAGCATGTAAATAAACAATCGTGGTTAACGGCAGAGCTGGTCAATCAGCACGCCATATCCGGTTGCTGGAAGCATTCTGCCACAGAATAGTCTCAAAAACACATACTGTGAACATGCCATAAAATGCATTGCTGTTCCAGTTGAGATATTTACAGAATTTTGCAGCAAACATGCCATAAAATTCATTGCTGTTCCAACTGAGATATTTACAGAATTTTGCTGCAGGTTGTGCAGAAAGAATAACTGAAACAGCAACGCACTTCATTGCAGATTCAATTTCTCGAACTTGGTGCCAGGCACAATTATGGCAAATCGGTATGCTTTTAGTACTAGCTGCCTTCAATGTGCAATTACATGTTCCCAAAGAAATGAAAAAGCTAATTAGTAAAATTTTCTTCCCAAATGTATTGAGTATCGCGCAAATGCTGTCTGTCGCCACTATGAAGTTTTCACAGCAATAAAATGTCATTTTGTCTTAAAACCTGAATATCTTTTTGGTTTTAGACAATGAGTCATGTCTAAGAAATTAGGGCATAACCCCTGCGGCCATATTTAGGAACCTTTTTTTCTGTAATCTTTCGTATAGGCATCCAGTCTTGCACGTTTTCACCCGCACGTCCTTCTGCGCACGCACATGAATTTTGTGCATTGCTCCTTCAGCCATCCATTGAACTTCACTGCAGGGCACTAGCGTAACTCACTGAGCAGCGTTTTCAGAAAAAGTGTATTTCGGAAGATCAGCCGAATTTCAACAACTTTCCGTTGGCTACGTCGAAAGGATACCTTTTTCCGATAACATAAGCTTTTACGGCGCTTAATCATAAATTACCTGCTGAGTTACAGCAGTGATTTAACCTTGACCAAAGCGCAAATATAACGCAGCATAGAAGTTATGACTAAGTGCCTTAAATGCCTATATTTTCAGAAGAGTGCATCCTCCTGACGTTGGTAACCGAAAGTTGTAGAAATTCGGCCGATCATTTGAAGGAGAATTTTTATGAAGTTCTGTTCAGTGAGTTACGCTAGTGCATTGCGCTGAAGTTTGGTGGTTGGCCGAAGAATCAATGTCCTAAATTCATGTACATGCGCAGAAGGACGCACGTGCGAAGCCTTGCAAGACTATGCCTATACGAAAGGTTACATACAAAAAGGCTACGCGTACCTATACTAAAGGTTACTATATAGTAACTTTTAGAATAGGTACACGTAGCCTTTCATTTTATAGGTTACACCTTGGTGAGAGTGTACCCTTCATTAAAGGTTACTTAAATAAAGGTTACTATGTAACTTTTTTTTATAGGTGCACAAATTTGTGAGAATATACCCCTTTAGTAAACGTTACCGTGCTAAGAGTGTAAGGACGAAAAGAATTCAGCGCCTTGGAGGCAGTCTAGTGCGTCGTCGATACGGGGGAGAGGATAGACATCTTTCCGGGTTATTTTGTTCAGGCGTCGATAGTCCACACAAAAACGAATTGTCCCATTTTTCTTTTTCACCAGCACTACTGGAGAGGCCCAAGGACTGTGGGAAGGCTGTATCACGCCGCGTTGAAGCATGTCGCCTACGTGCTCGTCGATGACACGGCGCTCCGTCGCGGACACACGGTATGGACGCTGTCGTAGTGGGACATTGCTACCGGTGTCGATCTGATGAACGACTGTAGCTGTACGCCCTAAACATTGTTGTTGGTGGTCAAAAGAAGTGCGAAATCGGGTAAGGAGGTCGACGATCTGCGCGCGCTGACTCGGAGTGAGCTGCGGATCAATAAACCGAGCAAACGTTCTGTCACATGCTGGCTCAGACGTAGAGACAGGAAGAGCCCTGGCGTGAACCTGAAGAGGAGTCGAGCCATCAGGCACATCGTAGAGAAAGTTGGCTCGAATTCGTCAGCAGACCCGAGGCACTCGCCATGTCGTAAGCTTGATGGACACGAAAACGGATTCGTAACGTAAAGTGCGCTGGAGCTCTGGCGAATGGGAAGGATGGCGAAGGGAAGCAAGAAGAGATGACGGCGTGCAGCAAGTTTCGATGGCGTGAAGAGAACTGTGGAATCGTAGAAAGCAGCACAGGAAACGGGCACAAGGGCGGAAGAGAAAGCATGGATATCTGTGTCGGCGGCGACGAACACTCTAGCAGAAGAAAGAGGCAAATCTTCAGGAAGACTTCCGCAAAATGGAGTCAGCGCAAGTTCTGCACGGGCACAATCAATAACTGCGCGATCGTGTCGCCGGATTAGATATGTAAATCACGCCTAGAACGTCTGCGTGCATTTGGTGGCGGTGGGGGCATATATATATATATATATATATATGTGTGTGTGTGCGTGCGCGTGTGTGTGTGTATGTGTGTGTATGTGAGTGTACGTGTATGCGTGCGTGCGTGTGTGTGTGTGTGTGTGTGTGTGAGAGAGAGAGAGAGAGAGAAAGGTGAAGGCCGGATCCCGGCCGCAACGTTGGAACTAAAGTATCATTTTTTCCTACGTGCGTCCTCAACCTACAAGTGCCTGTACAACTACCGGATCCTAGCATACGATCACTTAATACTATATAGTTCTTGTGGTGAGAAGATAAATACTACTCGTTGAAGCAAATTGTAGCGCTCACGCAGAATCAAGATGATTTAGCAGAGCAAGGTTTTCACTGATTTCACCACTGCTGGTTAACTTACCGTGACTGTGTATATTAAAAGGATGAGGGCTGATCCCAAACGATCACTTATATTAGGTGAACGTTGCTGGATCGCTACAACCCTGGCACTCCTCAGCCATACCTTGCTTGCAGTTTATACTATGGCCATGTACATAGGGTAGCAGGTTGTTTAACTGCCTTCGACTGTCGACTGTTATGACGTCCTTCGTAAATGCGACTAGACTTTCCTGAGCGTTAGAGACAACAAGGTTGTGCATGTTGTGTCGGATGGCCCTCGACTGTTGGTTAACGGTATGACTAAATTTTAAGTAAACTTATTTACTTGTTTAGGTTGCGTGAGTGCACTCATGGCTTTTTGGGCGCCTTTGCCTCCGTCGAAACAACATCAAATTCCAAGCACCCTGAATACGGGATAAGGAGCGAAAGAAAGATATTTGCTATAAACAATTCATTCATAAAATTTTCTTAGACAAAGCTTTGACAATAGTGTTTACATAGCGTAAATTTGCATGTAGGCCTGGTTGGCAGCCATAATAGTTCTAGACTTGTGTTCAGAATTACGCCCACCTTTGCCACGCTTCCTATGGTAAAGCCGGAGCAGTCTTTATAGACCAAATCAGCCGGAACTGCGGACCACGAGCTCATATTGAAGTACAGCACGCCCATCTGGAATGCAAATGCCACTATCCTTGCGTTCGTGCGGAACGCAGAAGTTTTCATAGGCAGAGCGGCCTCCTGCGAAAAGATATATACTGAATTGATGTGTATTTGCCCAACAGGAGAAGAACGTCTCAAGCAAAAAAAAAAAAAACTAGGATGTCGTGAAAATTCAGACAAACACATAAGTACTGTTGGTCAAGATTTCTTTTAACAGCCTAGAAAGCTGTTGCAAAAAAATAAGAAGAGACAATAATTGAGCTTAATAGTCAGATTCTGCGCGGCAGCCGTAACCTGTCGGCAAATGTGTCCTTCCAAATTTTAATATTACTTTAGAAGCAGCATGAAATCGCAGGAAGCATTTATCTCACTACCTGTGAAGTAAAAGGTTTCAAGGCAAGGCGAAGTATGAATCGCAGAACGATAAACATTTTCACGAATGCAGTGGAGTCCTTGCTGCGGGTTGCGTCGGTTATAGTTTTGACTTACAATGTAAAACGAGCAAAGCAAAAAATGTCTCTAATTACCGAGGTTGACGGTTGGAAAATTTGGCGCAATAAAGCGCATTGCCGTATTTGAGCTGGGTTTTGCCACAATTTTATGGCTTTCTTCATTCAGCTATTCATTCAGCTATTCATTCAGCTATACCCTACTTTTTGTTGGTCTTCACTTCTTTATGGGAAGGAGGTAAATTTACAATCACTGAATAAAAAATTGTCAGCCCTTGTACTGGGGTGGAGATGGGAGCCAGCGAAGCTGTACTACGTTGGGAATTATGTATTTTCAATTATGACTATTAGGTGTTGATGGTGTAATTGGTTATTTGAACTATTAAAGAATGATAAATATATATGATCCGGTGGTTTTCATTTATTTAGTGACCACAGTGACCATGGCCTTATGGTCGCTACGGTACACCGCTATAGGGTGTACGGCAAAGGTTGGCACGTTCTTCATTACCACGTCACCAATGCCGTTCGTACCGAACGCGGGCAAAACGCCACCGCCGCCGACAAACTTTCTACGCGTTGCTGGTGCTCCTACATGTCCAAGTTTAGACAGCTCCTCAGAATTTTGAAAGTGACAGCCCCTAAACAAATGTCATGAAACAATACATCGGCAGCGCATGCCTTTTATGTTCAATCTTTTCAGACTGAAATATTAAAAGTGCGAAACAAAAAATGATCGAACAAATCAGTTTTTTTTTCTACACGAGGACACGGCCATCAGAGACTGAGCCCTTAATAGCTTCACAGTAAAACGGCACCAGAACTTTCGTAAAGTATGACTTACACACAACCTACAGACATGATAGCGTAGGATTGTAATTTGAATATGTGAGCAAACATACTTCTGTTACGCGGAAACTCAAACGAAACCCCTTTTCCTGCTGTCGTTTGCGGTCTGTCTTGGTGACAACGGCGCACCCCGCTCGGTTCCTTGTAACATCATCCAGATGGCGCTCGACTCAGCGCATCCGTGGCAGCGGCGGATCCCGCCGTGCGGTAAAAACGGAGAACCCGAATGCTCGCCTTTGTGCATAGCGTTCGCCGCCAGCGTTTGCAGGTAAACATTGCGGTTAGATAAGCAGCAGTTGCCGGAAAGCGTGAGAACCAGTCAGGGATAATTCAATGCTATCGCGCTCCGATCTTAAAGGCGAATGTAAACCGTTCTCCAAGATTTTTTGTTTATTACGCTTTGAATAAATATTGGGCAATGCATTGCGGAATGCCATTAGAAAACCAAAGCTTTCTTATTTCTTGGAATAAAATGTAGATTATTGCAGAACATGTCAGGTCCTGCCGATGTCTTAAAAGCCGTAAACGCTTACTCCGCAATTAGGAATGTTGGGGGGCATGGCGGAAAGGGCGTAAAACTGAGATCAACAAACTAAACTAGTTCGCATTGTTGCGGCACAACAAACCCAGCATCTATAGTGAATTCCACACTTCAGGGTTTTTTTTTTCGGGGAAAATAGTTTTATGAAAAAGAAAGTTTTAAATTTCCACATGATGAAAGGCAACTCGGATCCCTAATTAGGTGTTCAATCCCGTGTGACGTTTGGAAATAAGATGGGCTGATACACAATCTCCTACAGCGTTCAAAGTGTTCAAAACATGTTGTTACTGTTCCGCGCTACTATGCTCCCAAAACGGTTGTATTTCCACAGGAAAAGCCTTGACAGAGTAGAACAATCTCTGGAGCACAGCTCTTAGGCGCCCGCACCTGCGGCGAGCGTCAGCGTCAGTAGCGTAACCGAGCGAGTGAGCACAGCGAAAGATATAAAGCTAACGCGGATCCCAGCGGGCCATGAAAGATGCGATGAGAAAAGCGAAAAGGAGGGTGCAAGCGGAATCATGAGGCGGAAAGCGGAGGAGGATATGGCGAAAGCATGAGCAGAAAATTAAAATCCCTCCATTACCAGGAACAGGAGTGCACGCGAAGCTTGTCCAACCAAAAGTCCCTAAATATTTTTTTGCTTTCTTTAAGTGGCGACAAGCTTTCAAGCACCGCCGACGAATCTCATTGGTAGCGCTCATTTCGGCGGCCATCTTCTTCCTAACGCTGTTCCCCCGCAGTCACTTGCATGAAGCTGCGAGTAAACTTGAGGGCAGGCTAAAAGACGCATTATGTTTCTGTGCGTGTCTATCTTCTTGTCTTTTCCTTGTGCGAAGGATTTTCTGCGGTCTGCGCGACCGCAGTTTGAAACGCGGCAGGCGTCACCCTAAAGACAAATTTCGCGTTCGGCCTCAACAGCGCAGTACTTGTGTTCGTATTTGGTTGTCTGTCCCCATGCCTGAAGCGTATATTTCACTTGTGTGGTGCAGCAGCGGCCGTTGACGGTCGAATGCTATCCACGTCGATACGCCGCTTCAGGAGGTTAGGAAGAACATGGCAGCCGACGGAGGTAGATGTCGCTACTTAAAGAAGAGTAGAAAATCTAGGGACTTTAGTCCAACTCTAAGGGATAGGTTGATTAGTTTTTTGAGCGTTTGATGCGGTAACGGGCGCGCTGCCACTGCCCTTCCTTCAGCGCAGTGTGCAATTCGGTAGAACAAACCAAACGCGGCCAACCCAACTGACTGCCGGGCCTCAACTGGGAAGAAACGGCGGGCTCGAAAGAAGCAAGCACGCGATCACACCCTTTCCTTCCCCCGGAAAGAGGTGACATCTGTAAGTGGCTGGGATATAGCGTGATCACGCGCGCCAGCTGGCGGGCGCCGCGTCTACTTCTTCATGCATATAAAACCCTGCTTTAAAGGGTGCGTATGCTGAACCGACAGTGGCTGAATCGGTTAGCGTGGTGGTGTCGTAACATTAACTGGATAGCGCAAAACCAGTTCCGAGAGACTTCCCTAGAATGTATCTTTTTGTCTAACTATGCTGTTCAATGTGGCAACGAAAAAAGAAAAAAAAGGTAGTGGTGTCGCAACTCGGATGTTGGTGGTTCGATTGCCCCGCCCGACGAGCAATTTTTTTTTTTATTCTTTTCGCACGGCTTCGGTTTCTTTCGGTATTCTTTTCGCACGGCTTGGGTTACGCCTCTTCAAGCTTGGCTTGAAGAGGCGTAGTGCGGCGATCATGGCTAACGAGATGGCGCCAGAGTAGCGGGCGTCGTCTGGTAAATTTCTTGGCGGCGACAACTATGAATCGTGCCCGAACGTCACCCCCGCGCTGGCTCTCGCGATCTCCAGGGGCTAGATTCACAAAGCTTTTCTTTCGTAAGTTCGCTTTGCCATTGGCTGGCCGCCTTCGGTAATGGTATGTCTGACATTCGGATTGGCTAAAATTCTAGCGTAAGAAGTTTTTTGTGAATTCGGGCCCAGATTAGGTGATGCAGTCGCGCCACACTTCGCACCGTTTGAAACGTGCCGCACAAGACAGGTTGTCCGCCCTAGTCAATATGTTGCTACCTGAAAACACGTTTACTGCTGCGCTCAAATTTTGCGTTAGGGAGTGCGGTAATTGTCGGTGAAGTTTTTCAAGTGAAGCTTGTATTGTCTCGAAAATGTCGGTGGCATCACACACACACAAAAACGCTTCTTCCAGAGACCCGGTTGGCAGGATTCCAGCTGCGCCAGCGCCGGATCACGTTACGGGCGCGACCAATGAGGTTCGTTTGGTTTGTCGCGGGGAGGGAAAGAGAAGGAAAGGGGGTTGGCGCGCACTCCGCCGCGCTTCCCTCGACTTAGGTCAGTCTCGGCGTCCGGATGGAAACACCGCGCCGGGTGCGTTCCGCCGAGGAACAGGCTACGTTTGAGCAACGGCGTCAGTGCACTTCATTTCGAGGAAAATCTAATATACGCACAACAAGCTTCTCTTACCCCCAGTTTCTTGACAGGTGAGGGGCTGGTGATTTTGTTAGGGATGTATCATTAAGCACACCTCGAAACAGATACCATACAGGGCTGGCAGACTCCGAAGTAGGCAAAATGTACGTTTTAAAGCATGCTTTTCTATCACCCCAGTGCTTGCATGTTTTAAACTTCACTGGAAGAATCAAGTTCTATATTACGTCATGATCGTTCATGCGGGGAAAAAAACTGCCCGCGAAATGGCTGTTCTTGGGTTATGTCATTAAAGGTTATCCAGTAAAACGTGTGAATTTGCCCAAACATCGGCCTTCTTTACTGGCGATAATTCGCTTGATCACTCTCAAGGCGCACTCACCAACTTTGGAAGGAAGTGCAGATGCAGATTTCCACGCACTAGCAGGCAGGGCCTTGCAGTTGGACATACTGGGTACAGCCAGTACGCACGTTATGACAACTGCGATGGTCACGTCGTTCCTGAAAAGCGTGGCAACGTGCCAGAAAGGAGTGACAATGGTGCACGTTCTGCAGCAATGAAAAACTGTTGCTCTTCGATAATACACCCAGGTTCAATAGCAAGAATAATAGCGTCTTAATTTGATATATGAAATTGATGCTGCAATGAATTTTCTCAAATAAAAATTTTTTTCTGGACTTCAATACTTCTCATCCATCATTGCGATGCTGAACTGGTCTTATATAGGGTGTCGCAGCAAACGTTACCCAAGCTGTACTACTGGTCTTATATAGGGTGTCGCAGCAAACGTTACCCAACCTGTACTACGAAATAAAGATATAAAAAAAAAACACGGTTCAAGATACGATTTAAGACATATGTTGTTCGATTGTCACACTTCTGGCAATCGAAAATGGTGAGCTTTAAAATTGCATTTTGTACCTCAGTTTGAAACAGAAGTTTTTCGTTCAAAGCGTGGCTAACGTTAGCAGGGATGCGCGGTATACAACATGTGACCGATAAGTGTGGTGAATGCCGGTTTCATGCTCTACTTTCAGAAAACGCAGTACATATATGCAGGATTTATAGCCTATTCTCCTCAACTATATCTGATGTCCATGGTGTGCCCTGTGCAGAGCACGTTTAGAGATCTCGCCAAGCTTGTGCGAAGACAGCCGGTTGCACGCAACTGAGCTAAGCATTCACATTGCGCTGGATGTCGGCAGTTTCCGAAATCCACTGTAATTTTAGGTGTTTTGAGAAGCCAGAACACAGGGTTGGCGGCAGGCATCATATCCGGCGAAAGGGGGGGGGGGGGGGGTCTTAGTATACACAACATGAAAAATCGCCGGTCCCTATCAGTTCAGGAAAGGCGAGTTTGCTCAGCACTGGTTTGTTCAGGCGGGAATATTCATGAAGGATACTTGCCCAAAGGCAAGCCATTGAATGTGGTGGCCACGTGCCTGAATATTTCGATCACCGCGTAATTAAGGTTGGACCTGTGCACGCCCAGAATAATGAAAATTGATAAGAGTGGTTGCTGTGCCATGTTTCACGCCTTACATACCGCCAATACCGTGCAGTAGTTCCTAGCACATATGGAGTTTGTATGCGAGTTTCTAGCACAAAAGGAGTTTGTATGAATTGGTAATAAGGGGCGGCACCCATCCACGCTTTGCCTCTTCGATTGTGGGTCTTATATATAGTATACAAAACATGAAAAATCGCCGGTCCCGATCAGTTTAGGAAAGGCGAGTTTACTATTTCCCTTGTTGATAATACCTCCCCACGAGTCCAGGCTGCATTATTTCGTATCAGGAGCCAAGATGTGAGGCAATAAGCGCACAAACAGATTACACTTACCTAACTTTTAAAGGTTACAATTGCATAAGCAGGACTTTCCTCTACCCTCCACCAATATTCAAACCGCCAGTGGAGAATCTGCGGTCAAGATTTGGGAAACTATTGGGATTTTGTTTTCGTTGCTGGTATGAGTTCCCGGGCACACGTGGTCGTTGCACGTCTTCAGCACTGTCCTGACTGTGACGGAGGCGCTTGTACCACTTTTACTTGTACTATTAGATAGGACACTGTTAACATACAGCCTGTTCTCAGCACTTCATGATATTCCCTCGGCGTTCTTCGAAATTCCCAGCTGAACTTCAGGTTCGTACGTTGCTCCATTTCATGAAAAACTGCTGTACATCTTATTGAACCTTTGCACGTCTGGAAAAGCACATGGCTTCGCCAACGATGACTGACAAACTTCAGGCTTTACCGTACACCAGTAGTAGCAACTACAACGCACACCAGCAATTCGTTACACCTATTTATGAATGGCAGGTTATATACAGGGTGTTAAAAATTGAGCTTTACTGAAAAAAATGCCTGTGGTAGGTAGCATGATTCTTATCGTTGAGCTGGGTTATTCAAAGAGGCGGACATTAGTATCACGAGGGATTGAAACACATATTCAACTAATTACAAAAATTGACTAATGAACTTCTTAACGTAAGGACTAGAATTATGGTATGGCTATTTTTAAAATTTTCATAAAACTTAAGTATGATCACTGTTGTTGCTTTCCTTGTACAGATAAATAGGACCACCGTGTCACAGCAACTCTTTTTACCGTTTTTTTTTGTATATAGGCTAGCATATATGATTTTCATTGGCTTACGACCAACTCGCAACGCTATCCCGAAACACTGATCCAATCAGGCCCACCAGGATTATTGCAGTGTTTAAATTACAATGAATACACTTTTTCAGAAGCAACGAGGCTGCCTTTTAAATATAGCCAGAACATCCCATGAAATTCACAGCATTTGTTGCAGCTTCCGTAAATTTGAAAGCACATTTATTGCAAACATGTTATTTAAACTCTGCCCACCGTTGCGGTTAAGAAATTTCTTTGCCTCAATCTATGTAACGAATCTTTTTTTTGTTTTGCACAACATGCTAGCCATAAACAAATAATGACACCTATGTCACAACAGCGCAGTTTCAGAAAAGAACATGTGTGCAGGGAACCACATCTGTCACAGCCGTACTTTCGCGCTAAAACGTCTATGAACTCAAATATCCAGGGGGGATATCGAATGTGAGTGCAAATTAAATGACCACTCGAAAAGCTGATCTTCATTAAAATTTTCCCACTACGTCCGTTCCCTAACAATAAACGTCATGTGTTTCAGTGGCATTTCCTTCTCTGAAGCCCTGCACAAGCTACGTTCCTGCTAAAAACCCAGTGGCATGCAGGTATTCGCGCGTCGTTCGTGGTCTCAAAGTACCGGTATCACAGCTGTAAAGAACTGGAGGAAACGCGCGCAAAATGAGTCACTATTATTGTATCGATTAGTGTTTAAAGTCAGGTTAATGCAAACGTTTCTGGGGTGTCCGTATTTATAGAACAAGCTTTGGCAAAACCATCAAAATATGGACAACGATACGCAATATGGAATGCGTTCGAAGTAGAGGGGCTTCAAAGCTTCACTTCTTTCATCATTTTCTAACAGGCGTTGAAACAAAGATGTTTTTCCCGCATTCTTTAAGGAACAGATGATTACTACAATTCAATGCTGTTAACATGGCCCTACAATACTTACGTGGTGAACTGCTGCATACGTGCCAGCAGGGTCTGGTAAGAGTTTTTGAAGTCATATTTCTAATATCCGAAACCAAGAATAATATGGCACGATACTCCCCACTTCGAAGTTCCCATGAAATCTTTAAATCTCTGCAAAAAAATGAGTGCTTAATTTCTACAGCGTAAATAATGATATAAACAAAAATTGGAATCATAAAGATCTTGAGGTCGCAGAAAAAATCGTAGACTGAGTAGTACACAGACATTTGCAGAATTAAGGATGCGTGCTGCCATTACATGTAAGGCCTATTGCACGAACTTACAGTGAAAACGTCGACAAAAATGGATAGGGTGAAAACTTTTGCGATGTTCCGGCTTCCGTGCAGAAACCTTGTCCACAGAACACTCTCTGCTCACTACTTGTCCCCAGTTCTTATTCTTTTTCTCTTGACCGCTCCTTGTTCACAGTTCAACATGCTCCCTGCCGATCGAACTAGTCACCAACGAACCGTCGAATAAATCCCATGCTGGACACTTATATCTAGAGAGACAATTTTGAGGTAGTCTAGCTTATTACGCGCGACGCAATGTTAAAAATTTAACAGAAACGTTATCAAAGTAAGGCGTTGCTAATTGCACGGTGCTACAAAAATTACTTTCAAATTTTAATTGTCGTGGTTTTCTTCATGAAACCCATTGCGGCTTAGGTAATATTGCTGATGATACCTGTCTATTATATGCCTCACTCAGCAAGTTAGGATCAGTTTAGTGCCCCCTTCGATCTATTTGGATTACTTACTTGCATTACGGCAAACAAATAAGTGACGTTCTAATATAAGAAGCGTATCGCAAGTATAGAATGTGTTCAGATAATTAATAAATATTCTCGACACTTTTGCGTGTCGAGTGGTACGGGTTAACATATTTCTGCTGTTTAGTAAAGTGCAGTCCAAAAAACTATTCCCGGAACAGAGGAGCATTCCATTACATGCCGTGGAAGCTAATAATGGAATCTGCTGTTATGAAGAGCGTTTTTTATGTAAAATGTTATGCAGTGTGTACTGGCTTGCTCGCATTCTAGCTGAATTGTAGGTAGCAATTACATGCGGTATTTATTATGCGAAGTATGGCCGCACAAATTGTATAAATAAATTCGAATGACAATGAAGCTTTGTAATTAAGCACATATGTCGCAATTTAGCCGTAAATGCGCAACAAAGGCGTTAGCATTCTTACGTCTGGGAGATCACGGATCCACCATTTAAGCCACGCTAACTTTATTGGAAAAGTTTGTTCAGGAGCTCTTCGACGCAGGTCCTGTAACTTCGAGGAGCAAAGTAGAAGTGACGGTGGTATATATATATATATATAAATATATATATTCGAACCCCTTCGGGAAGTCAGCGTTCGCTAGTAGCAGCGAGAGCAACGACAAAGCAGCGAGAGGCAGCACAGCCGACCACTGCTCCTCATTTCACAGTATATATACAGTTATCCCCCCCCCCCCCCCCCCCCGCAGAAAAGGAAGCCGTCCCGGCCACCTAGGCGTAGGACAACACAGGCGGATCATAGTACGGCTTGAGACGCTGGACATGCACAATGTCACGTCCTCGACAGCGATGATCCAAAGATAGCTAGAGCGGTTCCACGATATAGTTGACTGGAGACGTTTGGTTGATCACGCGGTATGGGGCCTAATATTTCGACGCGAGTTTCGGTGACAGTCCAGGGGTAGGGGCTGGAGCCCAAAGCCACACTAGCGAGCCAGGAGCATAGGATGCAGGAGCATGGTGAGTTTTTTGAAGGTGCTTTTGGCGTTGCTGGTCTTCTGATGCAAATAGACGGGATAGCTTGCGACACGCTTCTGCGTGTGCAGAAGCTTCACACAATGTAGGGGTTTCCGTGGTGTCAGGGTGGTACGGGAGGATAATATCCATTGTGCAAAGAGGTTCGCGCCCGTACAGGAGAAAGAAGGGCGAAAATCCCGTGGTACTCTGCGTGGCGGTATTGTAAGCGTAGGTCAGAAATGGTAGAACATGGTTCCATTTGTTTCGGTCGGATGCAACGTACATGACCAGAATGTCACCAAGAGTGCGATTAAAGCGCTTGGTCATGCCATTAGTCTGCGGATGGTATGCAGGGGCGCTATAACGTAAAATGATTCCAAACTGTTTTGATTCCAATTTCTGCAATCAGTCTCCACGATTGGTCAAAACATTTTCGGGCCACTCCCAATTTCGCCTGTCTGTCACGCGACGTCACGAAAACCGCGATAGCTCCCCATTTGATACAACGTGTACACACTGATTATGCATGATTAAACCGCACAACAGACAATAATCATTCCTGATTCGACGCCTTTTCACCATTAGCCCTCTGCTATTAGTTCAATGTTTTCTGGCGCCCACTTCACCTGTCTGTAACGCGACCTCACAAAACTGCGAAAACTCACCACGTCAGTGACCTGTACGCGAAAAAAATGCATTAATATGGCGAACAAAACTGAAAATTCTTCTGAATAGCCACAGACTGCCCCGTTCCGAAAGGAATAGAAGGTCGCTGCCCGCCGATCGCTCACGCCCTCGCTACTCGCACCTGCCGGTGAGCATGTATTTTTTGCGCATGATAAACCTTTTTGCGTGGCAGTAAAACGTAATCGAGCCCTTTCGGCATGCATACGACATCGCTCTGCCAACTCTTCCTTGATGAGGATCCGTTTTAGCGGCATTCTTATCCTTCCGTTGCACGCCGCCGCGATTTTCGACCAGCTACCGCAAGCTATGTAAGGCGAAGCGGACCAATCGGACAAGCCGGCATCATCTTCTTCATGCGATTCTCTATTTTCACTGTGCTAGCTAGGCGCCATCGACACCCTCTCCACTAGAGCGTGCTCCTCGCCTCTTGTCAGCCAATTAGATAAGAAAAGCCGCTGAGTGCAGCCAAAGTTATTGGTTTTGAAAGCGAACAAAGGTGACCTCCTATAAACGAGGAGAGTGTTTGATTGGGTTGTTCAGACAACGCTGAGGGTCACCGCCCGATGCTTGCATCGGTGGTTACGTAAATTTGACGTCAGTAGTTTAGAATCATTCTTTGAGGAGAGCCTCGATCACTTCGGAGAGGAGGACGCGGCCTGGGAGCTCCGTGGGAGCTCCGTGGCGAAGGATGATGTGGCGCAGGAGAAACCAGGCGCCGTCACGTGCAGAAGCGCTGGACAAAGGGGAGGTTTCGGCATAGCGCGTAAGATGGTCGATGGCCACGATTACCCACCGGTTGCCGTCTGATGTAGTTGGCAGAGGTCCATAAATGTCGATACCTACTCGATCAAAAGCACGTGCTGCGCAAGGCAAAGGCTGCAATGGAGCGGTTGAACGTTGAGGGGAATCTCTGCGGCGTTGGCAATCGACACAGGAGCCGACATAATGACGGATCAATCGATACGTCCCTCGCCAGTAGGAACGAAGGCGTGGACGTGCGTATGTCTTTAGTGCACCTGCATGTGCGCACATGGGGTCGTCGTGGAACGCTGCACAAATATCCAAACGTAGTGCCGACGGATGACAAGCAACCATTTGCGGCCGTCCGAGAGGCAGTTACCATGGTACAAAAGCCCGTCGCGAATAGAGAAGTGATGGGCTTGGCGACGTAATGCGCGATTGGTAGTGGTTGTAGATGAGGTGGACAATAAAATAAGCATTGACAGAATCTATGGGTATTTCTTATGTTCTCGAAGAATGTCCGTGGCAGCAAGTGAAGACTCGGAGAATGGGGCCTTCGGGGTAGGTAACCTCTTCTGTTATTAGTGAACGAGACAAGGCATCCGCATCCGAGTGTTTTCGGCCAGAACGGTACAGCACTCGAATGTCGTACTTCTGCATTCTAAGCGCCCAACGAGCAAGACGACCGGATGGGTATTTTAAGGACGACAGCCAGCACAGCGAATGGTGATCAGTTATCACGTCAAATGGGCGGCCATAGAGATATGGGTGGAATTTCGTGATGGCCTAAATTATAGCCAGGCATTCTTGTTCAGTTACAGAGTAGATTCAGCTTTAGTGAGTGCACGACTGGCGAAGGTGACGACGTACTCATCGGAGCCAGCCTTTCTCTAAGCGAGAATGGCACGAAGGCTGACGCCACTCGCATCCGTGTGTATTACTGTTGGAGCGCTTGGGTCGAAACGGCGCAGGCTTGTTGGAGACGTCAAAAGAAGACGCAGCTTCGTGAATGCGGCATTGCAATCCGGGGACCAGATCCGCGAAGTATGACGCTAACCCAATGAAGCTGCGCAGGTCTTTCAAGGTATTTCGCGGTGGAAACTGGGCAACAACTTGTAGTTTCACCGGATCAGGGAGCACACCTTCTTTCGACACGACATGACGGAGGATGACAAGCTGCCGGGCGGCGAAGCGACACTTCTTCAAGTTAAGCTGGAGGACAGCACCGGCGACGCATTCGAGGACACGTTCAAGTCGAAGTAAGTGGGAAGAAAAGTCCGGGGAAAAGACAACGATGTCGTCTAGATAGCCCAGGCATATCTGCCATTTGAGGCCGCACAAGATCTTGTCCATCATTCTTTCAAATGTGGTAGGCGCGTTACACAGGTCAAAAGGCATCATGGTGAATTCAAATACACCATCGGTTGTGATGAAGGCCGTTTTCGGACGGTCTGACTCAGCCACTGGCACCTGCCAGTACCCTGATCGTAAGTCTAAAGATGCGAAGAATTCGGCGCCTTGGAGGCAGTCTAGCGCGTCGTCAATACGGGGTAGGGGATAAACGTCCTTGGGGGTGATCTTATTGAGGCGCCGGTACTCCACGGAAAAGCGAATTGTGCCATCTTTCTTTTTGACAAGCACTACAGGAGAAGCCCAGGGACCGTGCGAAGGTTGTATGACACCACGTCGGAGCATGTCTCCAACGTGCTCAGCGATGACCCCAAGTTCCGTGGCGGATACACGATAGGGCCTGTGGCGTAAAGGCGCATGGTTACCGGTGTCGATTGGATGGACAACAGTGGAAGTACGGCCTAAGCGAGATTGTTGTAGGTCAAATGACGTGCGAAAGCGGTCAAGGAGACTGACGATCTGGGATTGCTGACCTGGAGTGAGGTTGGGATCAATACACCAGGAAAATGATGGGTCACACGGTGGCATCGGAGGAGAAACTTGAAGGGCCATAACGTCAATCTGAGGAGAAGCCGGGTCGTCAGGTTGTGATAGGAGTAGACTATGTTTGAATTGCGCGGCCGAATCTACGTGACTGTTCTGGTGCGCGAGTGACGAGGAAGAAGAGCTGGTGCCAGGCGCTGAAGGGGCAGCCATGTCACCAGTCTGAGCTGCCGAGTCTGGGCTTTCGTCCCAAACGAGCCAAGCAGTGCATCTACCCAAGGCCGGTGTTCCTGGGTACACCCAGTGTACCCAGGACCTGAGTGGTCCGAGCTGTCTCTGTACCTGGGCTTAGACTGGGCCCGGTCTGAGTCTGTGCTTGATCTGAGTCGTCGTGCCTCATGAGCCGAGCTGTCCATCTACCCTAGGCTGGTGTTCCTGAGTGAGCTGGAAAAACAGGTCTGGCTGTTCCTGTGCCTGATCCGGCCTGCTCCAGTGCTGTGTGGGCTTATGACGCCGGTGTGTTCCGGTGCATCCGAGGCGTGTTCCGGTGCAGCCGTGGCGGGCTGACGTCCCGACCCAGCTGTCACGCGAGGGGCTCGTCATGTGCCGGGCCTCCGTCCCGGCCTCTATCTCCTGCGCCACCCGCTGCTAGAGTCATCACTGCAACTCCTCGTGAGGTGAGTGTGTGACACCGACACGCTATTAGACTTCATCCGAATGTGACGCTGTATAAGCGACAGACGACTAGAAGTGAATTGTGTGTGTTATCGTGTACGTCGTCCTAGTCCCGTCTCCGTGTCATTAAAGCCTCTCTGTGTTCATTGTGCCGTCTTTGTGTGTTTTAGGCATGAGCCAACCACATCATCATCACACAGGCACATCATAAATGAAGCTTGTCTCGAATTCGTCAGCATAACCTAGTCTCTCATCGAAGAGCAAGCTAGCAGGACAAGGAAGCAGGTTCGAGACATAAAGTGCGTTGGAACCTTGTCGAATGGCAAGAAGGACAAAAGGAAGCAAGAAGGGACGACGGCGAGCAACAAGTTTACACGGCATGAAAAGAATTGTCGAGTCAGAAAACCCAACGCAGGAAACGGGTACACGTGTGGCAGAGTATGGAGAAATCTCCGTGCCGGTGGTGACGAACACACCAGCGGAAGCGGCAGCAGTATCTTCAAACACGTCGGTGCCGAATGGTGACAGAGCGAGTTCAGCACGAGCACAATCTATAACGGCATGATGAGATGACAGAAAGTCCCATCCTAAAATCATGGCAGGTACGCCCCGCATTATGGCATGAGGAGGGTAGAAATGTTCGGCCCAAATGGCAGAAACTCGCTACAGATAATGTTCGAGACGCATTGGAGCCTTGCAACTCGTTTAAGTAGCTCTACAAGTACTCCTGAAAATGTTGTAGTTTTCGAAATTTGATTTCTGTTCTACGTAAGAAAACGGTGATATCACTATCAGTAGGGTGTACACATAGGAAATAGATTAATTGTATAAAGCACGCATGAGAAACGACACAGAAAAAAAACAATGATATAGAAAGCTCTGACTTCAAACCAAATGTAAATATAGGCGACACATATATCCGCATACACCATGTGGCACACACACGTGAGGAAGTGCTACGTAAAAACAAATGAGCATATCATCATTTCACAAGACTAAGTACAGAAGCAAGATGAAGAAATCGAGCTGAAAAAAGACACTGCAAATTTATTAGAGGTAGCCCTGAATTTTTTTAGAATTTTGTATCTCATGATCGTGCGTTTTATTGGTCGCCTGTATACTTGAGGTTTCTGCGTATGCGCATGCCCCTTTTCATCTGTATATGCGTGGTTTGTTCAATACAGACAGATTGAGGCTGTGAAATTTACACTTCAGAAAAATAATTCATCGGCACTTTTATCGCTTACTTTGTGATCCCCAGTAAGTGAAATGCACGCGTCTCGAAGTTTATACCATGCTTAGATAACGTCAGTAAAGCTATCTAGTGAGACCTGTTGAAAAATCACCTCCAATGCATTTCTACGCCTGACTCCATGTCCTGTTCCACGTCACAGCAATTTCACTTTTTTAACGCTCCTCAAATCATCGCTGCAACCAACCTACCCGTTTTACAGTCCAGATCAGGAAATTTTGGGACTTCTTTATGTGACTCGCAGTCAAAAGGGTGCTTTCTTTGACATATAACAAGATATACCTAAGAAAGTGGAGGCGACATTGAAATAGGTGTGAAAAGGTGGCTTCACTTACGTTGTCTATGCGTGGTAGAAACGGTGAAACACGTGCATTTCACTTACTGGATATCATACAGAAACGGATAAAAGTGCCGAAGAATAATTTTCAGAAGCAAAGATTGCACAGTCGCAGTCTTTATAGAACAACCCTCGTATTACAACGCCTGCCACTAAACTTTGATGGAAATGAACGCTTCGTCCAATCTTGTATTTTTTGTGTCATTTCTCCAGCACGCTGCATGTTATCAATCGCAGCCCAACAGCGTGCCCGCTCGCACATCCCGTTATTAGCACTTGAAACTTAGTGTCCCATGCTCGTGTAAAATAGGTACCTTAAAACGAAATGGACATTTGCTAAATCAAACTCGAAACGTCACCTGCCAAATGATCTACCGCCTTATACGACGCTTGATTACGCGTTCTTTCCCAGTAGATGTGCTGTGCCGGCACTGGGATGATATTTATGGGAATGGACTGGAGCAGGTTCACACACACTGCCTCACCGAAAACATCGTTATTGTGAAGTTTAAAAGAACGATGTATTCTGCTTTTTTTAACACAGTTATTCTTGGCAGTTAACTGCATTGAAAAAAGTACCTATTTAACAAGCATCCCACAATAGTTTGTTGGGTTTCTGTAAAAAGAAGTTTCGATAGAATAAGTTACCTCATATATCTAATTATGTCTACTGCATAGGCACCTTCGTTGCACCAATTTCGATTGTACACTTGGTGAAACTTACTAAACATAAAATGCGTGAGTAATCAATTTGTATGAAGGAAACTCAATTACACGACACAGTTTCCAGCAATGAAAAAAAACATTGTAACACCTATTTCTGCAACACAAAAGCGTCTTGAAACCATATGATGTGCATCACTGTACCTTGGTTATAAGCCCCACCTCCACCCCGTAGTTCTTAACATTGTTGTCTGAGCCGTAAATGTTCAGAATACCATAATGCTGGATATTGTAATCAATTTGAAGGTTTCGGATATCTTGCATCAATTTGCTCGTAAATTGGTCGTTCTTGATGTACCTGCAAGAACGAACGCACATAACACAGTCTATTTTAGTGTAAATTTATCGCTGGAGAGCGCTGATACTCACAAAAGTAGCACGTATCGTGCAACGCAATGGTCCCTCAATTCTAGCGATGCATCTAGTGTACCTGCGCCGCCATGTATGGACATATGGTAAGCTCCTACTACCTGTTAAAATTAAGTGAGAAAGTTCATGGTGTATGCTACTCTACCAGTTACTTTCAGCTCTCTCTATGAGCATTTTATTAGGCCAATTCGTGTGTTCAGAGGACATGCGCTCGGTTTCTAAGGCGTAAGCATTCTTTCGCGAGTAACTCAGCCTGTCATGCAAAAAATAGAATGCCCTATATCTGCACAAAAATACCTCATTTGCGAAGTTAAACATTTAAGCATTTTTAAAGTGCTATGCAGATTACTGGTAGCTTATAGGTGGTAAGGAAAAACTTAAATAAAAATAATATCGTACTCATACAGATACATAGGTCTCCATAGAAAAAACATGGGGAGCTTATAGTAGAGGAGAGAATTTGTAGTTGGACAAACATGAAAGTTGTGGGTGGGCCAACCTAAATGTGAGGGTGGCCCAACTTCAGATTTGGGGTGGGAGTGGGCAAACTGAAATTTGGGGTTGCACCAACTTTAAATTTCGGGCTGGGCCAAGATTACATTTCGGGAGTGGTCCAACTTAAATTTGGGCGTGGGACAACTCGAAATTTGGACATGGGCGAAGTTTAAATTTTGGCGTGGGCAGACTGAAATTTTGGGGAGGTGAATTGAAATTGGCAAGTGGGCCACCCTACATTTGCGGGTATGATAACTTGAAATCGAGGGGTGCGTCTACTACTAATTTGTGGGTGGGCCAACTTCAAGTTTGCATGTGGGCCAACTTAAATTTAGAGGTGAGACAACTTGAAATTTAGAGGTACGGGTGGCGCATCTGAAATTTAGGAGTGGGCCAACTTATATTTGGGGGTGGGCCAACCTAATGAAATTTGGGATTGGCACAACTAGTAGGTGGGATTGGGCGAACCTCAAATTTGAGAGTGGACCTACTTTATTTTGGGGGTGGGCCAGCCTTAAATATGGGTGTGGGCCTACTTGAGAATTTGTGGCGGCCCAGTGTCCAATGCAACACTGCTGAGCATCCTACGAGTTATGAACCCCTCGCGGGCAAGCAAACGCGCTGAAAAGCTTGGCCCATTTTCATTGAGCTTTACCAAGGCGCAGTTAGAACACAGGTGAGAGCTTGCGCGGACACGGACCGCCAGAATATCAGACTTGCGAGGGCGACAAGTGAGAGCGGCATGGCTCACGGCGATGCGTTCTCCCCTCACGTAACACCTCACGTTCTGCTGCGGCAGTTGGGGTTCCCTTTCGGTTGCTCTGCTCCATAGAATCGCGCTCATGCCTGGCGTAGCGTCGCAATTGGTACGATCGCTTTGAAGGGGCCGAATGTGGAGAGGAAATCTGACAATTTTCTACTAAAGTTTAAGCATTATTTGCCACCGGAAAGCCCAGTGGTAGATGCACATAATCAAACGGAAGCAAAGAAAAAGTCACAGCCGAGCCAAACAATGCATGTATATACACTCTTATGTTCCCGGCTGAAGCCGCGATTAACATTTTTGACCTTTAGGGAAAAAATCAATTGTTGCAAAGAAAAAGAGCCACAATAATTCAAAAGAAGAAAGTGAAAGAGGTTCCACCACTGCACCTCTGAATAACAAACGATCTTGTTTCATTAGAAATGTTGCAAGACTGTTAGCTGTTCATTGCTTTAAAAAATTATTTTCACTTGTAATGCATTCAATATTAGACCTATACTTCGTGTCATTACTACGACACACACAGGTACTAAATCCTTTCAGGCCGATTTGGAGAATAGAAGCAATTCAGAAATGCTACTTTGTGCGAAGAGTACAGAATTCAGTACATTTGCGAAACACTTTTGGGCAACAGAAATTGTACTTTAGGCGAGCATGTAATTTCGTAAACAAACTAGCCCGACAGTGCATGCCTTCTGTGATGTTGATTGTGTAAGGGTGCCTGCTGCGACCTTTACGGTGACGATTTTACGCGCGCGAAACTTGTTTTCCGCAGCTTTTCTTAATGCGAATAGCATTACAATTTTTCACACATTTTCTGGTTTGTCTCCATCTGTCTTTACTTTACCCATTTTCCCGCAAGCTCGCATAACTCTGTAGTCCATGATATAATGAATACAGTCAAACGCGGATATATCGAACCAATGTATGACTAATAATTGAATGGGGAACAGCTGTAAGATCCCCTTGACAATTGTTGTATAAGGTTTTATTTTATATCTCGAGTTAACTATATATCGAGCGCTTTTGTGATCCCCTTCTTATTCAATATATCGGGGCTCGATCGTAGAACATTGTGCTGCTGTAATTGGGACGTCGGGCTCAAAGCCATCTGTAGGACCAACTTGAACCACTGGGCATGTGACACCGGATATGCACCACTCTTTAAGGAAACTCCTCCACGTGAACTTGAGTCATACGGTGTGCTCCATTCTTCCATTATTTTTGGGCCCCTAATAAGTGAGCCTCCTTTACACAAACTTGAGTCAGTGGGTGTGCGCCACTGGGCATACGCCGCTCTTCAATTACAAAAAAAAAAACATGCTTCAATGTTTCTACTGAGCCGGAGGAAATCAGACCCGCCTTAAATATATACAATCTTGTCCTAATATATGTTCGCACATGCGCCACGCACACACTTCGCGGTATTGTCGCAATATGGCTCAGTATTTCCGGAGATAACCATGGGAGAGGACGTTAAAGGTAAATCCTAGCAGCGCACATTATCACACTGACTGAGGAAGGCTCTGTTCGAGGACCCGTAGGCTCAAATGGTCATAGCTACTGCTCAGTGGAGCTGTGGATACTGTCTTGCCAAACAGCTGAGACACACCGGACAGATCTCGCATAACAACTTGGCTAATTTATAGCCCTCTCAAGTGACCAGAGAAATCGTGGCCGGCTTATTTCTCGACGCCGTTATAAAATAAACAGTGAATTGAACCTATTTATACCGAGTGCCAAAATATACCTCATCGAGCCTACGGTTGATGTCCAACCAAAGCGCTCTATGCCTTCTTTTTTTTGGGGGGGGAGGGGGGTGGTTTAGAGCGCGTGCTCGATCTATTGTTGGCCGAGCAAAGAGGGCCCAGGTTGAGCACAGTTTCACCGCCGGTCGCAGGATTCGTCCCATCTTGTTGCCTTACAGGGCGGGAACGTATTTTCGTTGATTGAAAACGTGGTGCAGATCGGCAATTCTTCAGCATCTTATTGTATCTTTCCCGATTTTTTTTCATCACAAAGATTTCAACATGTGCATTAGATCTGCATGTTTGTTTTGTTTTGGTCAGCAGGCTTCTGTAAATGGCACTGGTTATTTCTTTAAGAAATGTATTTGCAATTCCACAGGACCTTGCATCAATCTTGGTCGGCATTCCGGCTGTCTTGTTCTACGACGACAGCTTGGATACACTCACCTTGCGTCGAACGATATCCCACACGTCGTGTAGGAATACCGCAAAAGACAGATGTTGAGGAACGTACTGTAACTCGCTTGAAAGACGAGAGGCTTCAATGTATCGCCCAGTATTATCAAGTGAGTGTAGATGATGATGTCACAGATGCCGTCATCCGGGTACGTAAGCTCCTGAACGGCCCTTTCGCTGACCGAGCACATCAAGGGCGGTGGCGGAGTCGTCGCTGCGTTGACGTTAAAATGGTTAACTGTGGTGTTGTCGTTTTATATTGGCCAAAACATCTTAACTACGAGGTCAATATCTTCGAGGAAAAAACAAACCGCGAAAACAGTTATTATGGTCAATTTAATCTCTGGGATGTACAACTACATCCGAGACTTTCTCAGCCACCGCACAGCCACACTTACCTTCGGCGACCACAACTTCCCAGCCATCAGGCTGGAAGCACAAAGTATGCCCCAGGGAGCCGTCCTTCCCCTATTTTATTCAACATAGCACTTCCTCACCTACCCCAACAACTAGCTCAAATCCTGGACACCCGTTTCAACCTCTACGACGACATCGCTGTCTGGGCTAACCATGGCCATGACGCCTAAATAGGCGTCAATTGTCACTAACCATCCTCGATACATATGTACGAGAGCGTGGCCTGACCTGCTAACCTTCAAAAATAGAGGTCTTTCTCTACCCCCCAAGCTACACGATTTAGTCACTCCTCCCATCTCCCTCACGCTAGGTACCCATCCCATCCCACTAGTATCCAAAATCCGTGTGCTAGGGCTAGTTCTCCCCTTCAGTGGCACACACGGATAAGTCAAACATTTTCCCAACACACGCTCAACAGACCACCCGACTGATTCGCCGCATAGCGAACCACCCGGCTGGCCTAGGTGAGCGAAACGAACTCCGCCTTACCCAAGCTTACATGATAAGCCGCACTACATATGTCCTTTCACCCCTACTCCTCCGTCAGATGGAGAGAGACCGGGTAAACGCGCTCCTGCGGAGTTGCATGAAAATGGCTCTACGGCTTCCTCCCAGCACATCCAACGACCGACTCCTCAAACTCAGTGTTCACAACACCTTTTCAATCACACAAGCCACCTTTACGGTAAAAATATCCCGTCTATCTAGCTCAGAGGCTGGCCGCACTCTTATATCCCAATTAAGCCTAACCCCAATTACGCGCCCTACCGAAAGGGTGCCCCTTTCTTCTATCCACCGCTTAACATACACCCTATCCCCAAGAATATGCACCCTGAGCGAGATGGAAAGCAATTATAAACTCTACAGTAATGATTGGAGTCGACAATGAATAAAAAATATCGGCACGTGACTGCGTGAAACAGAAACCATGCGGAACGTATTTGCAACCATTTGCATCCGGGGCGCTATCCACCTTCATTGTATCATTTCACGCCGAGTAAAGGAGAGTGGTTTGTTGGCACAGATTCCGCCGTTATTCTTTATTCAGACATTCCCCTCGTATTGCCCGAAGCCGGTGAACAAGGGCTAACAAATTAAAAAAATGCATCCTTATTCATACTGCACACCTTTTCAATTGAAAGTCAATTGCACTGAGCAACACTTCTACAAAAAAGAATTTGCACGCCCATACTTGCACACTTATGCATACACATTCGCCACTGATCTAACATATCTGTTAGCACCTCAGACTCCAACAATAAAAGAAAAATTAAGCACAATATGTTAGCTCAACGTGCACAACGTCTCGGCTGTGAACAGGCTACACGACTGACCCAGCCTAACGAGTTGCGCAGACAGACCCGCTACAATAAGTTATACTGCTGCCATTATACAGCGTAAGTTTTTATGGGCTCATTCTAATAGCCATTTCAGTTCGCGTTGTTATCCGCCGCCGCCGCCGCGTAACCGCTATCGCCCGAAATGCGAAACATAGTACCCGGTCTCCGCCGGGATTCAACCCAGGCCCGCTGCGTTGGAGTTGGATACTTTACCACTGATCCACGCAAGCGCTACCTGTCAGCGTCAGAAAAAGGCCGTATAAACGCGCCCTAGGCAGGCGCGCAGGCACAGATGACCAGAGCCTCCACTATTATGGTGGCGCCCTCTAGTTGAGGCGCCTGCAAATGCCGCATGCACAGGCGCAGACGACGAGATGCGATTCAGACGAGGTGCGCAATAAACGCGATTCCCGGTGCGAGATGTGCCACGTATTCTCGGTAGCTCTTCGGTACACGTTATGGCGTCTCCTCGCAAGGTACGAACCGCTGCTGAAGAAGCGAATCGTAGAGCTACGTGCGTGGCTAGAGACTTTGCCGTGAAGACCCTGTTGTACGTGGTGCCTAAAATGCTACTCTTAAGCCGCTCGCTCCACCAGCTTACGCTGTGACTGTGGTGCGTGTCCCGCGCAGGCCTTTTGACTTTTTTCTCACAAAGGCATACATGATAAGAATTATTTCTGCAAATTTTTTCAGTAACCGCTTGGCGAACATGCCCGCCGGGACTATTCAAACAGAATAATAATTAGCGTAGCACGGCCGACAAGAACGATCAATTGGATGCCATCAGGATTGTGATTCAAAAGTGCGACTCACTTGTAGTAGTTGCCGTTGTTGTAGTTGTAATTGTAGTTGTTGTAGTTGTTGTAGTTGTCGTAGTTGTCGTAGTTGTCGTAGTCGTCGTAGTAGTCGTAGTTGTCGTAGTTGTAGTTGTAGTTGTCGTAGTTGTAGTTATAGTTGTCGTAGGTCTGTTTCTAGTAGTTGTCGTCCTACTGGGACCTGCCTTAGACTTGTTCTTAGTAGTTGTCGTCCTACTGGGACTTGTACTCTGGTTGCTAGTAATTGTCGTCTTACTGCGAGTTTCTGCCGAAAAAAAAAATATGTTTCAGAGATTCTCAGTGTGTTCTTCCAAAATTGCTTGGTATAACACTGTAAAAATAGGTATGACATCGTATTCAACCAAGGAACCTATTTGTAGAATGGAAAAACAATTTGTTCTGCACGTTAGTCCAGTTTTGTTTTTGCTTTACTGTGCATGTTAACCACGAACTTGTATTGTGCAATATTATTGCCCTGAGTGACCGATTTTCATATCAACCAAAGTTACTCTTGCGGGTTTATTTCCATTGTAGAATTATTGCACAAAGTAATTTTGTCATAGAAGTTATGACTTTGGCTCTATAACTACGCTAGATGTACTGATGGCTCGGGCGAAATTTTTCTAGTTTATTGTGTTATAATTGCGATTAAGAGTCTTCGGAAACGCCTCAGAGTTTGATTTATGTTTGTCTCCAGGTCTGGTTTGTCCATAATTAGCTTTTTTTCACGCCAGCTTGGGTCACTGAAGAGCGTATTGTTTAATAGGCTTAGCAGCGCACTGCTCTGAGGAGAGAACCTAGATCGTGTGAAAACTGTCTGACCAACCTGGGTTATGTGGTGACCATAGGCATAACACGCTCTTCAATGAACCTCTCTGACGCCAACTTGGGACACGCGCCACGCGTGTAGGTTGCGACGGTCCCGCTAGATGGCACACCGTGCCTACAGCGAGTTTCCTTAGAGGAGCGCGGCAGCTGTACATGCCCTAATAGCCTCGCGCGTTGCTGTTTTGATCGGGACATTTGGCGCTATCTACGGCAAGCCACTGCGAAAAGTACATGTTGCCGGCGCGCAGTAACGCAGTGCGTAGTTTATCGCTTCGAAGTGAAAAGCCGATTGCACGCTGAAGAAAGTCCTTCTATGTGTGGTTGCAGCTACTGGATTCGCAAAGGAAACCCTACACCGCTTTCGATCTGCTAAAAACAGATGTTGTTCCACTATTGTGGTATACTTCTGGAGCTGTAGCGTTGAGTAAGAATTTTTTGGCTCACGTATTTCAAGAAGACTAACGTACGTCCTTCTTCTCAGAGTGGAAGGGTTCTAGGTTTTTTTCTAAGACATTGCGGTACAGTGTTCTGTGGATGGCACCTGAGAACTTTTGAATAAACTAAAATATTTTCGACGGGTTATGGTGTGTGGCACTCTAACAGCTCATACTGGGTAAAGCATTGCTTGAAAACTCAATCTGCGCAAATATATTGGTAATGTCTTGAAAACAATTGTCAATACACTCCTTTTTTATTTCGTGCAGGAACAACAACGCTGGTGCAACAGTTTCCTCCCACACACTTCAAAATACATTTTTTTCATTTTGACCATTGTGGCCAGATAAATATTTTTGAAACATGCCAAGTTCAGCATTTGGGATCCAGAATTATTGATAATAAAAATACATAGTCCCTAATGCCACTGCAAATGTTCGAATAGACCATGGCATCACCACCGATCTTTTCTTTGTGTCTGCGTTGGCTTAGCAAAACTACTCAAACGGTGTGAGCGACTATTGCTGTATAGGTGAACAGCAGTTAAAAATATAGCTCGATCTAGTATTTTCCCTTCTGATCATTTTATAATGAACATTTCGTAATATTGCTATAAATAAATAGGTATTTCACTGACATGAAAACAAGTATTTCTCAAAAATGTACAACAACGATGCTTTGAAGCGGCTCATAGATCTAAGCATAGCCGGCATGTTTGCATGAAAATGCGTGTCAAGTACATGGTGACAGTAGTGGCAGTATAAAAAATACTGTAGGCGACCTTGATGTTCCCTTTAAGTGTCTTTGATCGCGCTAGCGCTTAGACCTTCGGCTAACGCACGTCCTTCTCCTACCACACCCAGAGGTGCCACTTGACGCCATGTCCTAACACGCCCGTGGTACGTGCGTTAGGACCCAAACAGTGAATGGCTCATACCCACTTAAGCAATGGCTCATACCCCCGAAAACGTAGCCACCCCAATACGACGACAGGAGAGAAGAGACATTCTGCGCTGGAATGATGAGCGGCAAGGAAGCCAGCTGCGGAAGAAGACGATGATGACGAACGCGAGAGCAGTGGCACAAACGCGTTCGCGCAGTTGCGCCGAGAGGCGACAACGAGCCAGCTGCAAATGAAGATGGACGCTCGAGCAATTTCTGATGAGGATCGTTATTCATCGTAATGATGAAACCACATGACGCCTAATTGGCCCTTTCCTTAACGAGACTTATGCTCCTGTATCATATCTAACCTATACACTCTTGAATCATTACCTCCTTTCAGATGGGTTTTTATTATTCTCATGATTTCGGAAACACCTCAACATCCTGTTACCTGAGGCCGACTTTGGGGTCTCCTTGAGAACATAATGTCGCTAGGTGCTAGCGCCATAAAAGTTTCGCCATGTCGCTGCTACGCTTCGTCACGCGGACAACCCGTCGTAGTGGCTTAGCAGCTATATAGCGGTGGTTTGTTTATGCTTGAGGTCCCGTACCACATCCGTTGCTTCGGGCTGCCAGCGTTTCCATGCTACTAAAAAAAAAAAAAAGTGATTTACAGGTCAGGCGTTGTAGAATTTTAGCACTGGTACTTCAGCAGCCCTGAGGTGTTTGATGTTGGGCTTATAT
>NC_051160.1:69715843-69738575 GCF_013339745.2 Dermacentor silvarum | reverse complement strand
TCCGACGACAACGACCAAAACAGAACGACGCAGACGTACAGACGCAGTCAAACACCGTACGAGAGGTAATAACGTCGAACATTCCCGTCACCGTAGACGACGAAGAAATAACAGCGTTAATCGACACTGGAGCGGACACCTCAGTTATGAGCATGGACCTTGCCTGCAAGCTGAAGAAAGTTTCTACCGAGTGGACTGGGTCGCAGATTCGCACTGCAGGAGGCCATCTGCTAACCCCTGTAGGAAGATGCACAGCGCGAGTGAGCATTCGTGGGTTTACGTACCTCGGAGATTTCGTTATCCTCCCAAGCTGTTCGAGGGACCTAATTCTGGGAATGGACTTTCTGCAGGCTAATGGAGCCGTGATAAACTTACAGAAGTCCCTGGTAACGTTTTCAACGGCGCAGGCCTTAGCAGGGAGCAGCACTGACGACACGTATGTCAACGCCTTGAGGATTGTCGACGAGAACATCACGGTGCCGCCAAGGAGCAGCGTATTGACCCTCGTAACCTGCGACGCATTCGACGACTATGAGGGTATTGCCGAGGCAAATATCCCGCTGTTGCTCGAAAGACACATCTGCATCGCCCGGGGCCTTGTTCGAATACAAAATAAGTGCTCGCAAGTTTTGTTGACAAACTTCAGCCATGAGTATCAGCACGTCCCTCAAGGTACAGCTGTGGCCTTTCTGAACGACATTGCTGACTTCTCCGACGTCGGCACGTTACAAGTGACTTCACCGGATGCAACAACTCACGCCAGCCTGAGTACCCGCGTCCACATTAATGCTGACTTAGCAGATGCACAGAAGGATCAGCTACTGGGCCTAGTGACAGAATTCTCTGACTGTTTTTCCACAGAATCTAAAGTCCAGCGCACCTCCATTACGCAACACCGGATAGTTACAGAGGAGTCGGCGCGGCCTGTTCGTCAGCACCCATACCGTGTCTCACCTATGGAGCGGGAGGCGATTAAGCGTCAAGTTGAAGAAATGCTCAATGATGACGTCATCCAGCCGTCGACAAGTCCGTGGGCGTCGCCTGTCGTACTAGTAAAAAGAAAGACAACACGCTCCGCTTCTGCGTTGACTACAGACGGCTTAACCGAGTCACCAAACGCGACGTTTACCCCCTGCCACGGATCGATGACGCTTTGGACCGTCTGCGTCATGCTGAGTTCTTACTTCGTTAGACCTAAAGTCAGGGTACTGACAAATCGAAGTGGACGAGCGTGACCGTGAAAAAACCGCCTTCGTGACTCCCGACGGGCTATACGAATTTAAAGTCCTGCCTTTCGGTCTCTGTTCGGCTCCTGCTACGTTTCAACGAATGATGGACACTGTACTCGTCGGATTAAAGTGGCAGACGTGTCTAGTATACCTAGACGACGTTGTTGTGTTTTCCAGCACGTTCGATGAACATCTCAACCGACTACGAAGTGTCCTTACCGCAATACGCAAGGCAAACCTCACCATCAAGCCTGAAAAATGTTACTTTGGCTTCCGGGAACTCAAGTTTTTAGGCCACGTGGTCAGCTCCCAAGGAGTACGACCAGACCCAGAAAAGCTCGCTGCCGTTGCAGAGTTTCCTCACCCTAAAGACAAGAAGGCTGTTCAGCGGTTCCTGGGCCTCTGCGCTTACTACCGCCGTTTCGTTGAAGGCTTCTCGAGGATTGCAGAACCTCTCACGAGACTGACGCGACAAGATGTGCCCTTTGCATGGACGGAAGACCAAGAGCAGGCCTTCACCGAATTGCGCAAACGCCTTCAATCCGCTCCAGTGCTGGCGCATTTTGATGACACCGCGGCAACTGAAATTCACACAGACGCAAGCAACGTAGGACTCGGGGCTATTCTGGTTCAATGGCAAGACGGCGCAGAACGTGTAATTGCGTACGCGAGCCGTAGTCCTCACAAAAGCAGAAGCTAATTATTCAACCACCGAAAAAGAATGTTTAGCAGTCGTGTGGGCCATCAGCAAGTTCCGACCTTACTTATACGGCCGGCCATTTCGAGCGATCAGTGACCACCATTCGCTCTGCTGGCTTGCCAATCTACGAGACCCGTCAGGTCGCCTCGCTCGTTGGAGCCTCCGCCTCCAGGAATACGACATGACTGTTGTCTACAGATCGGGCCGTAAGCATAGCGACGCTGACTGCTTGTCACGTTCTCCTATTCCCTTGACATCCTCCGACTTGGAGCTAGATTTGCCGTTTCTTGGTGTCGTCGACGTGGTGCGCATGGCTGACTACCAACGTGCAGACTCTGAACTGCTTCCAGTCATCCGATATCTCGAGGGAGCTGACGTTGTTGTCCCACGCCCACTTTCACGAGGATTGACATCGTACTGCCTGCGGAACGATGTCCTGTACAAGAAAAATTTCGAGAACAGCCAAGAAACGTTCCTTCTCGTCGTTCCGACGGCGCTGCGCGAGGAAGTTTTACAGGCATGTCACGACGATCCCTGTGCCGGCCACTTAGGCTTCGCGAGGACATTAGCGCGCATACGGCAGAAATACTATTGGCCACACCTATTTTCGTCGGTTCAGCGCTATGTGCGAACGTGCCGTGACTGTCAGAGGCGTAAAGTCCCACCCGTCAAGCCTGCCGGCCTCCTTCAGCCTTTGGATCCGCCTCCGGCGCCGTTCCAGCAAGTCGGAATGGACCTTCTTGGTCCGTTCCCCACGTCTTCCTTGCAAAACAAGTGGATAATCGTGGCAACCGATTATTTAACTCGCTATGCGGAGACAAAAGCTGTGCCGCGGGGAACTGCTGCTGAAGTCGCCAGCTTCTTCGTCCACAACATCGTGCTTCGTCACGGTGCACCCGCTGTGCTCATTACTGATCGCGGTGCAGCGTTTACAGCGGAGTTGTTGCAACAAGTCGTCACGCTGACGCATACTGACCACCGAAGGACCACAGCCTATCATCCCCAGACTAACGGCTTAACAGAGCGCCTGAACAGAACATTGGCCGACATGCTATCCATGTACATTGATGTGGAACACAAGACATGGGATGCAATTTTGCCATACGTGACGTTTGCTTACAATACCGCTGTGCAGGAGACCACCGAGTTTACACCATTCGAGCTCGTTTACGGACGTCGCGTTACAACCACCTTAGACGCCATGCTCCCGGTAGACCACGGAACCACAAGGAATGACACCACTGAAGAGTTCGTCGAGAAAGCAGAGGAAGCTCGCCAGCTTGCTCGGAATCGCATCCGCACCCAGCAGAATACCGACGCCTGCCGTTACAACCGGACCCGACGGAACGTCCAGTACTCACCAGGCGACCGCGTGTGGGTGTGGACACCTATCCGACACCGTGGGCTTTCGGAGAAATTGTTGCGCCGCTATTTCGGCCCCTACGAAGTTGTACGCCGCCTCAGTGATGTGAACTATGAGGTGGTGCCTCAAAGCTCTGATGCTAGTTCGAACCGACGCCGTCCCCGTGCTGAAGTCGTCCACGTAGTACGGATGAAGCCGTACTACGCACGCGAGGGATAAGCAATCCCTCACAAACCGCTTCAGCATTGTGTACATGCCTGTATGTTTTGTTTTTTTTTCTTTCCATGTTGGCACTCTTGCCCATATTGCTCGCCCCATGCCCTTGAAGCGACCGGGTCGGTCGCTTTTGAGAGGGGAGCAATGACGCGAAATAAGTTGGCACGTGGTGACACTGGCCCCTTGAGGCGAGAACGACGAAGTTCGTGGTTGCGCGCGCGCTCTCCGAGGTCCAGCTATTATTAAAGGCTGACGTGTTTTTTTGCCTATCTGCTGCTGGCCAACTATTCTAGCTATACTAGCTGGGTGACAATATGGCGTGTTCTTTATATTTACTTCCAAGATATTTTTTTCCGTATTGACAATCGTTTTCTTCAAAATCACGGGCATTATCAAGGTTATCTTTCAGGAACACTTTTCTGCAGCGCTGTTCACAGTTCCTTCACAAAAAAACACCGCATATCCACGGGGTGAATGATGATGAGTGGGCGAAGCTCCGGAGGGAATCATCGGTAAACCGTGAATCTTCCGTGTAATTCGCCCAGTCTCGCCGCACTAAATCGAACGATTGACTTCCACCAATGACACGCGCCATATGTGACGTCATTCCTATTTTATAACAGCTCCCTTCATTATAATTGCACCATCTCCCGCTTAAGGGGACGCTAGCACAAACGCGTTAGAAAGTGGTCGCAGTTTCACCTGAAAGGCGAAGCATCAATTGCGATAGCAAATTTGTAGAGAGCTATACGGAGTAATGATATTAGCTTTATCAGCTGTATAAATTTGGACATGCAGCAGCACCGGCAACGCGCAGAACTGTTGTCGACGCCGTCGGCGTTTTTCCCGCGGTCGCTCAAAATGCGTGCGGTGTTGGTGACTGTTGCCGGAGCCTCTGATATAAATAGGCACTTGGTGCCGCCGCTAAACGTCGCCTCCCTTCCCTCCCTCTCCCCCACGGCTTCTCGCGCGTCGGAAGAAGGTGCGTTTGCTCTACATATATGGTGATTGTAAAGGAGAAAAGAGACGCCTACTTCTGCAGCCGTTAAGCGAGCACGGCGCCGAACGCGCGTTTGTTCTCCGCCGTGCGTTCACTCCCCGTGAAAGACGCGCCCCTCGCGCCCTTTCACTCGCACATACAGCGTTCGGCGTGCGGCGACGATTTCTTCTCCAAATGACGTCATACGGAACCTCACGGCGACGGCGACGGCTACGGCGACGGCGACGGCGACGCCGACGGCAGAAATCTGCTTTTGAGTGTCCATATAATTGCTATCGCAATAAAACGTGCAGTACTCTAAGGGGAAGAGGCCACAGCGTCTTACGCAGCCGTTTACACATGCCGGAACGTGCACCGCGTTTGCCGACGCCATCAGCGTTTATGAATACGGGGGTAAGGCGGAGAGGCCACGGCGTCTTACACCAGCTTCTTGCACGGGCCGTAACGCGCTAGCACAAACGCGTTAGAAACGCGCAGTCTTTCGTTAATGTTGGGTATTTATTGCCATCTAGGTGCGTCTGTCCATGTGCGCTTCGTGGCGTAGTGGTTAGCGCCACACGTTCAAAAGCGAGGCGTGCCTGGTTCGATTCCGCTACGGCCACAACTCTCGGAATTTTTTTTCTCATAAAAGTAGACGTGGCTACCTACTACGACGACTACTACTACAGAGGAGGGACAGACCCACACCCTAAGGAGCTTCGCCCCTAAAACAACGTCCTGCCACTTAAACAGTGACGTAAAGTGCTGAAAAGGATAGCTTAGCGAATCATTCAGACCTTGAAAAATGTCAAAAGCTCTGCATTTGCAGTAAGGAACGTCGTCGAGTGTGCCTGCGGACGTAGGCACCTGCGTAGGCGGAGATTTTACGAGTGCAATTTATTTTACCCCCGATTAGTAAACCGCATGTACCCGAGCCAGTACAGGCAAGAATGCCCCGTGTGTCACGAGCCAGGTACACTCCAGCACTAGATAGCAGAATGCAAATTTAGCCAACAACACCCACCACTCCTCACCAATTCAATACCCCAACATGATCCCCTTATCCATCCAACCTCTTAGAGAGCGATTGAAGATCTTGCTGTCCAGCCCCGCCCTGGAAGACCAGCTTTGGCTCGTAACCAGGGGCCAGGCGCCGAGAACAGCATATGGATTCCCGTGAAGTGGGAACCACTTCCATCCGGCGCATTAACTGAAAAGCTCACGAAATAAAGTTTTCCCTTCATTCATTCTGAGGGTCCCTCAGGCACATAGTAGGGGGTTGCAGACAGGCACCAATAAATCATCTGAACCCTTATCACAGCAAAGAGATTTGGAGAGAGCCTTGGATAGGTACGACCTTGAGGATCAGCAACGGCTGATTGCGAGGGCCCAGGCTGCGGCCCGAGCTCAAGAGATTCTGGAATGAGGACGCCTCTCCAAAGCTGCATTTACCTAATAAAGGTCTTTATTCTCTCTCTGGCTAAGTCTAGTTAAGCATGGTTCGAACTACTTTATCTGAGTGAGAAATCGATAGCCAACCGACAGCTAGTCAATATCTAATTGAAAATCGATCAATAATGAATAAATTCTGGGAAATGCTGGAGATGACTTGGTAGTGCTTAGCCTAGGCCAAAAATGTAACCAATACCTTGCGATAGCCGATCAACAGCTAATTGATAACCGATCAATAATCAATAAATTCAGAGAAATGCTGGGGTGACTTGGTAGTGCTCAGCCTAGCCCAAATACGTGGCCAATACCTTGCGATAGCCAATCAATAGCTAATCAATAATCGAACAATAATAAATTCCGGAGAATACTGGGGATGAATTGGTACTGCTTAGCCTCATCAGCTCCACTGTCTCTTTAGCATTGCGCCTCCAATGTAAGCTACGAAAAATTTTTTTTTCTACCATCGCTTACTTTTCAGAAAAAAAATTAGATACTTTGACATGAGGATGCCCAGTCTATTACCAGCCTCATTTCATTAGAAACTAATAACTAACTAACTTGTTGTTAGGAACTCTTAACAGTTGTTATTTCTGTCAACTGCCAAATATTTTTAACAGCTGTGAGCGGCGTTGTTTTCCTTTCTTTCTTTCGTTAATAAATAAAACACGAATAAATTTCTGTTGGTTCAGAGGGGCTACTGTATGGAATTACAAAAGTAAATACGACCACTCTAAAGACGCTACTGTTTGAAGACGAGAAAAGTAAATGTGGCCTCTTTCATTACAAAAAGACACGGGAAGGTGAGTTCTTGCATGAAACATTTTCATTTCCATTTCAATGTTGTCGGCGGTAGCTTACTTTGGTTTTTAAGGTAGGCTAGGCGTCTTATTTAGCGAGCCATAAAACAGAGCAATTGAGAAAAAAGAAGCAAGACGTGTATGAAAATAGAAAGACGGTAAATTATTTGCATTGCGCAGCGCTCTGAAGTTATATTGCTTGTCTGCATAAAATAAAAGTCGAGTCAACAGCGTGCGATATCGAAGAAAGAGAGGGCCTTGCGAAGCGCATTAGTGCGTTATGTTGTTTGTTGCTCTTTATTTTGTTCTTACTGGATACCGTATAGATTCATCTCAGAGCCGCACCCATGTGGGGGCCGCAACCCAACTTGGCAGGCTACAATTTGGGAAAAGAAATTCCAGTGGAGCAGCAATCGCGTTCGGTGCCCCGATGCCACGCCTGCGCATCGGTGAATTTTCGCGTGCTGCGTACTTTCGCATGCCACTATTAGATGGCGAGAGTTATCTAGTAGCGGCATGTAGTATCTAGAGTCGTCTAGTAGCGGCCCTTAGACGGGACCAAACCGCACCTCGTCCACATAGTGAAAAAAAATGCCGACCTTACTCGAGTCTATACAGTACTCCGGCAGGAAGAAGCTCTTCCAGAAGACCTTGCCTTGCTTTCTTTCATTTTAACTGCTATTTATTCACCTTATCTTCACCTACACCATGTTACCCTGCTTTAGTATCACGTTATTGTAACATAGTTATTCTCTTACCATTTCTTTACTTTTCTTGACTTTACATTCACTTTTTTTGGCTGCACTATACCCCCTGGATCGGCCGATATTTTTCGCTCAGAAAAGCAGACTTCCGGTTAGGTTATAGGCGTGCGATCCCAATTTGGTTAGATTTTGGCTTTTATTCGCTAATTACGCATTATTATTACTCCGAACATTGCTATACGTTAACTTGGTGCGTCTTTTTCTTTCCAAACTTTATGTTGACGCGTCATTTTCTTTGCGCTGCGTGCATTTAACACCAATAAATTGCATACCCAGATCCCCGAAACCCAAATAAATCTGAACCCAGCAATGGGGTAGAATAGGTGTAAAATTAAAAAGCTAGAAATTAAATTATATTGGGTTGTCAGTGAAGTGTTGACATATATTCTGTGTATTGTCATTAACAATTCTCGGACATACAGTAAACTTTTGGCATAAATAGTACCGTGCACATTCAAATCAATAGGTTATGGTATTAGCAATTAGTCATAGGGAACAGCAAATATCACCGAAATATTTTTCCGTTCGTACAAGGTAATTTGCATAGGAACGCTGTATCAAAGGTAACATCTTTAAAATGTTTTATACTTTTTCTTACATTTTTCAGACATTATTATGTGCCACGACGCTAACGAGTTATTTTACTTTATGGTAAGTCAAAAATGCTCTATAGGGATGGTCTCTTGCTGATTAGAGATCATCCGTTGGTGTATTCACACACAATACTAGTCAGAAAAGTTGGGCGAGTTAATATTTCGCTTTAGAAGCCACTAGTGCAAAAACAGTACCTATATATCACATGTGTAAAAGAACCTGCGTTTTATAACTCGGTTTATCATTGTAACTTGACCCAAGCTTTACAGAAAATTTTAAACGTTAAGCGATCCGGACCAACGAAATATTTTTGGCAGTCATTGTACCATACCCAAGTGGTCGTGTGATTGCGATTATCTAACTGGTTGGCTAAATCCTAGGTGGACATTTTAAATATATGCTTAGGGCGCAGGTATTGTAATATTGTAAGGCATCCTGAATTTTGTATGGCATCCTCAGAAACGCCTAGTATATGTTAATAATGGGACCAGCTTTTTGAGTCTTTCTTTTTTGTGGTCTGCGACAAGACCACAAAATATAGGAAGTTACGTTATTGCTGGGCTGCATGCGCATCTCTATTGCCGCACATCTAATCGAGTTTGAAAACAGACCGCGTCTCCGTTGTAGCAAAAAGTGTGTGGTCTCGGCGTCCAGGCATCTGTGCAAACAGTTTACATTTTGCGATGGCTCCAGGAGTTTCTCATTCTTGCCACGACACACGTTGTCCATGTTGAGGACGGCGCACCAGCTTCCGTATTTGGTAGGTCTACCGCCACAATCTGTATCACCGATTGCGTCAGTGCCGTTCTCTTCACCCAGTAGCGTACCCAGGATCTCTGCCAGGGGGGGGGGGGGGGGGGGGGTTGACAGTTTGCCAATACCATCTACATAGCACTAATTTCACTGTCTTCACGGAAAATTGTCAAAAAATTCCTCACCCACTGTCCGCATAACGGCATTCTCGGCCAAGATCTCTCTGCGCATTCTGTCCGAATAGACTACAGTGCCAGTACTCTTCGCCTTGACTCGTTTGTTATGGACCCCACTGAACCATGCCCCTGTCGCCCAAGTTCCGATGACTGTTGTTGCGACGCCGGTTACTACTACGGTTACTACTGGGTAGTGTTAAGTTGCCGGCAGGCTGCAGGCGTCCGGAAGACCATGGTGACCAGGCAGGGGTGAGACGATTTGTAATGCGAAATTTGCACTGTTTATTCCATGGTAACGGAGTGGGAAATAAAGGAGAATAATAAAAGATAGATTGTGGGGCTGCTTGAAGAGGCCCGATAAAATCGTATACGTGGCATTTTCCTCACGCCAATGTCACATGAAATGTACTGAATCCGGTCGGTGATTGGCGGCTGCTCCCTCTCTCCTAGGCGACGTTGCACGTGTTTGCCTCCGCTGGGGGCAACCTGTGGTCGTGGCAACCTGGTTCGTGGAAAGGGGTCTTCCCTTGACTCGCACAGTTCGCGGAAAGCGCCCCCCCCCCCCCTCCCCTTCTGTCAGGCAAACACACAAAGGGGCCCGTAATCACGGCGGGTGCCAGCCAGACCGGCAACCGTATGAGACACCCATAGAACATTTGGGATCCACATAGTGTTTCCATTAGGCATGGCCTTTCGATCCTACTTTTTGCACGGGGTGTTATACGCCACTCGTAACACTGTAGTGCTTCGAGCTTGCCGCCCTCTGCAAGCTATGACTTTATGTGAGAATACCGCCTCCGTTACATATGGCGGTCTTTGTTATTCCAAGGTGATGTCATTTGGTCTAAGTAAAGGAGCAGTCACATTTAAGTGCATGGTGGACTTACTCTTTCAAGCATTTAAATGGTCGGCATTTCTGTGCAACTTGAGCGACATTTTCTATCATATTCTCCTCTGTCTTCGATACGCACCTCGAGCACCTCGCCATAGTTCAGCACGTTTTCTACAACGCAATCAGCGCCGCAACTCATCAAAGTGCCACTTTGGGCATCGCTAGATTACCATGCTTGGACATCCTACTGCTGCTATGGGAGCGCAATCGGACACAATAAACATTGGTGCTGTTAAATATTTTCTGTTTATAAGGGTGCGAAGTATGCACGCAGCATCATCGGACTTTGCTCGTACTGCCATCACATTGGTAGAGATTTCGTGGCTATTACACGACCACCAACTCAGTTTCTGATAGCAGACGTCCCTCTGACGTGGGGCGAAAACAAAACCAGCGCAATTACTCATCTAATCAGCCTATTCACAACACCGGCCTTGCGGCCCCATTGTGATTTGTTTGCATCTACCGAAATACTGCACCTATCAGTGCCGTATTTGCGCAATGCAAACGGGACATCGACCGTGTTATTCCCTTCGCCATCAGACGCCTCCTTACTTCAAAGCGCATCTAATCTATCACTAAGCATGAGTGTATGGCCTTTTTTGGGGGCGGTTGCGAAGTTCCACACACACGTAGCCGACCTACCCGTTTCGGTCGTTCTGACCATCACGCACTTTGCTCATTGTCCTCATTGAATGATCCTACAGAAGGACTTGATCGCTCGACATTACGCTTACAGGAATATTTCCATTCGGTATTCTACCAGTCTGGTAACCTTCGCAAAGGCTCTTATTACCGTTTTCATTACGCGGTCAATAAGTCCACCGACACCTAGGGTGGCGCCCTGAACAGCATTTTTTTTGTGCCTGCCTTAGCTAACATCGGCGATAAGCAGTACCCGACATATCATTGCTATCGTTCCTCATTCATCTGCGATATTCACGTCTACTGACGCCTCTGATTGTTGGTTCGACCTCCAGGATGGCATTTTACACCCCTGTGACTCTCATGATGACGGGCCATATCTTGTTGTCGTCGTGCTCAGACACCTACGTCTGACTATTCGCTTTCAATTCAATGATGCAACTGCAGAACAACTTTGAGTATCCAGCATTTGCCGATTGAACTCGTCGGCTGTCGAATCTTTTGGTGTGGTCTCACTCGCCTTGTCTGGCGCAACGTTACTGCCTGCAATTATTGACACCGTCGAAAAACGCGTCATGTGTGACCTGCCAGTCAGCATCAGTCAATCACCCTTTCCGTGGAAACGTTCTTCCGTCTTGCACCTGATCTTCTCGGCATCTTTCCCATAACACTCTCTGGGAACAAAGAGGTAGCGCCGCAACTGATTACTCGACCTGATACGCTGTCGCATGGCCTCGCGTGACCATTTGTGCCACTGAGGTTGTCCACTTTCTTTATAATGACTTCTCTCATGGTGCTCCTTGACAGCTGCCCACTCACCATGTTCGCAACTTTTTTTTTCTAGAGTTATCGCTCACACGCTGCGTTCCTGCTCGGCTCAATACAAGCTGACCACCTCCTTCAATCCTCAAACCAATGGTCTGATGGAATGGTGTACCAGTAATGTAACAGATGATGTCTATGTTACGTTTCAAATGACCACCATGACTCAGGCGTTGCCATCTCAAACGTCTAATTTCCATATAATTATTCTCCTTGGGCAACTGCTAGATTTTCTCCATTTTTTTAGTGTATGGCGGTGGACCAATGTTGCCTTGCTTTTTGGCCTGTTTTGGTGGTTATCTTCATGTTCCAGTAGATTTTCAATGGTTGTAGTTTCTTCAGAATTGCTTTATAATTTTGACTCTAGCGCCGCGACTGCGTATATAGGGTGCCTTCAAGTTTTCTTTCTGTCTCTAAACAAAAGCTCAGAAATGGTTTGACGGTACGCATGCTCTAGTAGCGTTGTCATAGGTCTCGGATGATTGTGGGTCGTACCTGCTCTCACAGGACTTTCATTGATGACCTAAAATATGTCCCACTATTGAGCCGTCAGTCGTAAGAACTGCGCTGGATAATAAATGCGAGATTGCAGGACGGAGCACACTATGCAACGAGCTACGTCAGTAGAAGTCCCACCAATTTGTGGCGCAATTTTTAGAACAAGGTGAACAGTTTCATCTGATGTTTTGTTGATCTTAATCATTTTCACGCTAGATCCCTCTTGGTGAACTTTCAGACCAAGAACCCGAAGCTCCCATATAAAGCGGTGAGCCAATCTAGAGTAGGAAGCCACAATTCCAAACTAACTTCTGCCTGGTTTATTGGTAACGGGTACGGGGTTGCGCGATTTTTGCGTCAATCGCTGGAGTCCAGTGGCCTGCACGTATTCTTGTAGCACATATAGACCTTTTAACTGTTGTTCTAATTTTACATTGACTACCTCAAGGTCCCTAAAAACAAAAAAATACAGTGTGAAATCATCGGCACAAATGCGAAATGTTATATTATCGATACCATGTAGTTTCCGCTCTAGAGGCGTGATGGCAATAATAAATAATAACGGAGCCAGAACACCGCTTTGTAGTACGCAATGGCTCGAAATGACCAAAAACGAATTCGTGTTCTTCTACGCCTTTACATAACGATTGGTGGCATTAGAAGGATCGCGCCATTTTCGCCGCCTGGAGCAGGAAGGCGAATGTTTGGATGTTTCGTAGGATGGTATTGTGAGGTACAGAATAATATGCTTTGCCTATGTAGGTAGTCACCGCACTCGACGCTTCATTGAATATTTCTTTAATTGAACTAAGAGCTTTAACCTGATGCTGTCCTTTGCTTCATTATCGGCTGTCGTGCATTGACATATATCTAAGCATATGCGACGGCATTAAAGATATAGTTCCCATAGAAGGACTGCAGTGACTAAACTTGTCGCTCAAGTTGCATAAGTCAAAGCATCTTGCTCAAATAAGCTGAAAGACTGAATCACTTTTCTTCCAACTTACGTAGCTTATATGAAAATAAAATTTTTGTTACAGTAGACAACAGGGATATTGACGTGTTTTGTTTCATTTCAAATCACAGAAGCACATTTTTGTATTGTAATTACATTTTTAATTTGTCGCAAAAAATAATTTAGTATAGGCAGCATTAAGAAGCAATGTTCGAGAAACATTTGAATGACTATCTATGTGACCCATATTTTTTTTTGCAGGCTTCGCAAATTACCATGGTAAGTCACTCTTGCTGCCCTATATCGGTTACTTTGTCCTTTGCATTTTGCTTGGAATGTTCTCAATCACAAATGACGTTGCACAGAGGAGTAGTTCAGACATGTGTTATACAATGTTGCATTAGGCAGCTTGAAACAATGAATCATCTGGATTGCTGGCGGGCAGGGAGGTGGTTTATGCATGGTAGAAAAAGCGTGTTCCGGTACTTGGGTGGGGTCCCTTGTAATTTCAGGTTGATGTCGATTCGCGATGAGACGTAACATGCGGAATAAAGATATCGCTTTTTAATTCAGGATTCATGAAGCTAAATTCTAAAGCTAACCTTATATACGCTAGCCTGCGCCGGCGATGTAAGGCTAAAACTACAATGGCTAATACGCGCATCGGATATGCTGACATGAACCAGAGATATGCGGGTATGAGCCAGGGGCAAGAAAGAAGGAAAGACAGAAGGACGGAAGGAAAGAAAGAACGGAAGGAAGAATGAAAGAGCAGGTATGGGGAAAGCTGCGCCGGCACCGGGTCACGTGAGGCGTGTGACCAATCAGGGTCGTTTGGTGTGTCGTTGGCAGGGAAAGGGAAGGAAAGGGGGTTGGCGTGCGCTCCGGCGCGCTTTCCACGCCTCAGATCAGTTTCGGTGGATGGATGGTAAGGCCCTGCGTAGTGCGTTCTGCCGATGATAAGTGTGGTGAAACATAACGACGACGACGACATTGACTACCTGTATGGCGCGTCGCGGAAAAAAGAGAGCACGAGGTGGCAGCGGCAGTGAAGAAAAAAAGAACAGGTAGAAGGCACGAACGCAGCAGAGACTGGTTGGTCATGGCGTTCGAAGAGCCAGGGTTCGAGAGGGCTGCGCAGGTGAATTGCTGGACAACCTCCTGACCGGTCGTGCTCCTGCGGATGTCTGTGATCAGTGCGGCTACTACCTGCCCGCGACTGTTCCCGGCCAGTGCTGTTCCTGGTCGCTCAGATCTCTTCCCGTTCCTGAACGTTCTAGCCGCTGCCACCGCTCACCCAGAATCTTGGCAAGCCGACACGCTACGTCTTAGCGACGAAGTCGTCCCTTCATGGTCTCGTTCTGCTGAAGACGACGAGAACGTGAGCGCGAGCAAGAACCTGTAGCGTAGGGACCTAGCATGCATGTTTAACATGCACTTTAGTTACTGTGTAATGTGTGCGTCGTTCTGTTTGTCTAGTGTATGATGGAGTGCTTAGACCTAATATATGTTACTGCCAACCTAAACGTCTACGGCTCTATCCTTCACCACACTGCCAATAAACGTGACGGTCCGCAATCATCTCACTATGATCAGGCTGCGTTTGAGCAACGGCACCGCGAACTCGCTCGGGAAAGGTCTTCTCGTCGACCTGCCGATTCTAGCGTGTGGCATTCCGAAGCCCAGGCAAAACTCCTGAGCTGCGGACCCCGAGTTTCGGGAGCGCGAGGTTGAGGCCAAATGTCAGCGAAGAGCTGCCTACCATGAGTTTAGGGCAAACGAAGCGGAACGCCTGCGAAAGCATCGTCTTGCCACTGTGAGCGATGTATGCTTGGCCTAGTTGGTCTGGGCGGCTACAGATGGCGCCACGTGTCCGGCGCAGCAAGTAGCCGCGCCGACATCGTCGCTTACCCTGCCTGCTTCCGTTTTCGGCAGCCTCATCTTTTGTTCGTTTGGCCGCCATGGACGAGTCAGTGAAGCCATTGCCGCTGTAGTGTTCAGTCGGCGTGATGTGTACGTAACATTAAGTGAGCATTAAACCGTTCCCTACTATGTGAGTCTTCCTGTGTCCAGCCCAAGCCTCACATCTGGCGCAGTCGACCCCGAACCTCTGCCAAGCCACTCAGCCACGGCAGCGCAAGAACGCCTTTTGGTCAACGCCAGCGTCGAACGCCGGTCAGTACGCCTTTCAACCGCATTCGTCATTGTACTCACGCACTCACGCCGCCGAAGACTCCTGCCATTTTACCGCTCGTCTGTGTTCACTCCGCATCAGAAGAAAAGCACGGCCGTCATATGAAGAGTGCCGTGAATGTTGACAACTAGCCCTAGTTGACCACTAGGCTTAGCGCTCACTTGCCTAGTCTCCCGTGCGCCCAGCCTCGTTTCGCGGTGCATCATGCCCGGAATTATTTGGGAAGAGCTTGACTCGACGACCATTTCGCGGCTCGGAATCGACCTTATCCGCGAAGAATTGGCCCGACGTGAGTTACAGAGCACCGTCTCTAAGGAAGAGCTCATTCAGCGTCTCGAAGTCGACATTCACCAACGTCGTGAGGCAACGCCGCGGTCAAGCGTTGAGAGGGCGGATACCGCCGGCAACTCGGGTTTGACCCTTGACCCCGCGACGCTCGAAAGTCTGGCACTTCTGTTTCAACAGCTTCCACGCCCCTCGACTACAATTACGACACTGCCAGAGCTGTTGTCATCGATTGCTTACTTTGACCAGTCTCCAGCACAAAATGTTAATGTCTGGCTCAATGACGTTCGCGGGTACAGCAGCTTGCCGCATGGGATGACGCTACCACCCGTCTCATTGCCACAAGTAAACTGAAAGGCACAGCTCTTAATGGGCACCTCGCTTTTGGAAATCAGCTTTCAACCTGGGAAACGGGGAGCGCCGCCCTGAAGGAAACATTTTCGTCTGAGCTGACCCTCATCGAGTGACAGGAACGCGTCATAAAGATCAGACAGGGCCCAGGCGAGAGCCTGCAAGAGTATGCTTACGCAAAGCTGCGTGTGATTGAAAGCTGCCCCGTCACCCTTACCGACCCCCAGAAGGTTGATTACCTACTACAAGGTCTTCAAGAGCCACATGTCATTGCAGCCATCGCGGCTAATAGGCCGTCAACAGTGCGTGACTTCATGTGCACGTGCACAAGCCTAGACAAGTGCACTCAACATGCCCACGACAGGGCAAGCGTAAAGCAACCGGTGCTTCCACAGAAGCCACCGCCTCGTTGATTTCAAAGTGGCAATCCAGGACGTCAGCAGTATAACTTCCAGCCACCAGCTCCGCAAACAGCTACAACAGCACAGCCAAGACAGCGCATTTCAGATTTGCCCAAGGAACAACAGGAGCGAAGATACGAAGCGATTTCAGCACAGTATGGGGCCCCAGTATTTCGGAGTGGCCAAAACATCGCACAAGCAGTCTGTTACAAGTGTAAAGAGTTAGGACATTTGGCGTCAGCATGTCCCTCGCGTAGCAACAGGGCACCACGAACCCCATCGTCAACCATCCATGATGCCCAACAGCCACGGGCCTTTCACAGCATGTCTGACAAACTTGAAGGCTCCCAACATCAATGTCCATTTTTCACGGCGACTGTTGCAGGAGTCGGAGAACTTGAAGCAAATCCAGACTCTGGCTCAAACGTGACATTGGTTTCTAAAGCCATCCTACCTTCTGCCATGATCTTGCCATGGAGAGATAGATAAACTTTAATCGAAAGATAGTTTTGTCTTGTCCCAATGGGGCATCACTAATGGTCGGGGCCCCTAGTCCAGGGCTCCGCTGGCTCTTCCCATCTTCTCTGCTCTCTGGATCAGCTTGAGCTGGTCGTCGAGGGCCGAGCTAGACAGCAGTGCCTGCCATTGCTCCCTCGTGGTGTTCGTGTCATGGTGTTCTATGTTGTGTAGCGTGCACTCCCACGTAATGTGGTATAGGGTTGGTGTGGCCCCACACCACGGGCATTCGTCCCTGTAGGCTGTGGGGTGCATGCGATGTAATATGTGTAGGTTCGTGTAAGTGCCTGTCTGGAGCCTACGCCAGGCAGCGGCATCCTCCGTCTTTAGTATTCGATGGGGTGGGGAATATCGCAAGCGAGTCCCTCTGTGGTAGTTCAGGATTGCTGAATACTCGGGGTCAACTGGGTCAGGCTCATCTGCAGTCGGCGTGATCAGTGCTCGGTTATGTGCAAATTCTCGAGCTGCTCTGTCGGCATACAAGTTACCCGTGATGGCAGCGTGACCCGGTATCCAAATGGTGATTTGGATGTTGTTGTCGTCAGTGTCCTCCTTGGGTATTTGGGCTAGGACTTGTGCCGCAGGTCTTGCGATTCTTCCCTGTAGGAAGTTGCGGCAGGCCTGCTGGGAGTCCGTAAGGATCTTCAGTGGTTTGTTTGCGTGTTGGCCTTCGCGGATGGCTAACGCGATGGCCAGCTCTTCCACTTCCGTGATCGTGCAGGGGCGGGTCGATGCACTGGAGGTGACGTGGCCTCGACGGTCGCAGACCACTGCCACTGCGCCCTTTTTCTTCGTTCCGTACATAGCGGCGTCCGTAAAACGGGCCGTGGTATCGAACCTTAATTTTTCTCTATGTATTGTGCCCTCGCTTTCCTCCTTCCGGAGTGTAGGTTAGGGTCCATGTTGCGTGGTATTGGGGCAATGTGATACCTGTCCTGAACGTGACGAGGTATCGTGCAGGTTTCTTGGGTTCGTATTGTTGTGGCTTTCAAGCCCAAGGTTTGTAGGACCTGCCGACCCGTGTGAGTCCGCGCAAGTCTCTGTTGTTGTGAGACGTGAAGGGCTTCTATGAGTTCGCTGAGGGTGTTGTGTAACCCCAGCGCCAATAATTTCTCAGTCGATGTACTCATCGGCAGGCGGAGAGCGGTCTTGAAAGCCATCCTCAAGAGCGTGTCGGCCTGTTTCGTCTCGGATTGTGTGAGATGGTAATAGGGCAGGCTGTATGTTATTCTGCTGACCACCAGGCTTTTGATCAGTCGGAGGGTGTCCCCTTCCTTCATGCTTCTATTCTTCGATGTTACACAGGATATCATGCGTGATATCGCCTTGACACTGGTTTTGAGGAGCGTAAGGGTGTGTGTAGCACGCTGGTTAGACTGCATCCACATGCCCAGCACCCTGAGCAATGACGTTTCTGGTATGAGGCTCCCGTTGAGGTGTACCTCGAGTTTTCGTGTTGGGTCTGTGGGGACTGTGTGGTTACCCCGGCCTCGCCAGGCTCGTATCAGTTCAGATTTCTCGGGCGAGCATTGTAGTCCCCGTTGGCTGACGTATTCTTGGATGAGGTCAGCTGCAGTTTGCAGCCGTTCTTCTTTTTCAACAAGGGACCCTGTTGTGGTCCAGAGTGTTATGTCGTCTGCGTAGAAGGCGTGGCGGAGGCCTTCTACGTCCTGCAGTTTTCTTGTGAGGTCGATCATGGTGACATTGAAGAGCGTGGGTGAGATGACTGCTCCTTGTGGTGTGCCCTTGTTGGGAGGGTGGTATACTGCAGTCCGGATCTCCCCAATCTTCAGCTGTGCCGTGCGGTGGCTTAGGAAGCTCTGAACGTACTTGTATGTTCGCTCACCGCAGTTGGTGTTGGCGAGCCCTTCTAGGATTCCTTGGTGGCTGACGTTGTCGAAAGCTACTTTGATGTCGATTGCTAGGAGGGCATGTTCGCCGCTGCGGGGAACGTTGCTGAGGACTTCTTCCTTGATTTGGAGTATAACGTCTTGCGTGGACAAGCCTGCGCGGAAACCAAACATGTGTCTGGCAGGTGCTTGTTGTCTTTTAAGTGTCTCTGTAGTCTCTTGTGTATGAGGATGTGAGCGAGAGGGGTCTGAGATTTTCAATTGCAAATTTCTTCCCCGGTTTGGGGATCATGATTATGCGTGCGTGCTTCCACATCGCCGGCACCGTACCTTGTTCCCAGTGTTGGTTGAGAAAGGCCGTGAGCGCGGAAATGGCCTTGTCGCTAAGGTTTCTGATCATGGCGTTCGTGATACGGTCCGTGCCCGCCGCTGTGTTACGGGTGGTGGCTGCGATGGCCGCTCTCACCTCGTTTTCTGTGATAGGTTCGTCCAAAAGTGGGTTGGGTTGTCCCATGTATGGTGTTGCACATGGTTGCGTGGGAGCTGGATCTCCATAGCACTTGTTCTTGATCGCGTCGATGAGGTCTTGTTGGCTGCCTGGGTAGGTGTGTAGTAACCGCTCCAGGGCCTTGTACCCCTCTCCTTTGGTTTTGGTGGGGTCCAGGATGGCTTTGAGTATGTGCCACGTTTTGGCGGTACCCAGGCTGCCACGGAAGGAGTCGCAGAATCTATACCAGTTCACCGAGGCGAGTTGCATGGCATATTCTTCTGCTTCCGCTGTTATTTGTGCTACACATTTGATCTTAGCCCAAAAGGCCGAGAAGCGTACCTGCGATACAGTAGTGGTGCAGGTCGAGGCATCTCTCCTTTATGCCTCTCTCACTTTCTGTTATTTGTGCTATGCGTGTCTTCAGTTTCCTGTTGCACTTCTGTGTTTTCCAACGGCGGGTGAGGCCTCGTTTGGCGTCCCACAGGTGTAGTAGGTGGTGATCCACCTCTGGGGTCTCTTCCGTTCTGGCAATTTCCTTTGTGTGGTGTTTTTTCTGTCGACGGAGGTTGTCGCATCAGTCTTCCAGGTTCGTGATTGTGTCTGTGTCCTGTTCTTGGGCTTCCCTGATTTTTCGCCAGTCAGTGATATTGGCTGTGCCAATCTGTGTGCGTAGGCGTCCCGTTTGTAGCGTTATGTTCAGTATGTAGTGATCACTGCCTAAGTTTTCGAGTGTGTTGAGCCATTCGGCTCGCGTGGTTTGTGTGATGAAGGTGAGGTCGGGAGTGGTGTCGCGTGTTACGCTGTTCCCTTCCCTCGTCGGAGTGTTCGGGTCTTTGATCAGTGTGAGGTGACTCTGTACCATTAGTGTTTCTAGCTGGAGACCCTTCCAGTCCTGCCTCTGATACCCCGATAGCGTGTTCTGAGCGTTGAAATCGCCCATGATTACCAGAGGGTGGTCTTTGGCGAGGCGAAGAGTATCCCTGAAGAGTTTGCCAATGTTTGCCCGCATTTGGCTGGGGGGGGGGGGGGGGGGGGCAGTAGACGTTTAGAACGATGGCACTCTTTCTCTGATTGCCTTTGTAGACGAATTCTAGCAGTACATGTTGTACGTCTACGTCGTGTAGGGATTTGTGTTGTATAGTTATGTTTTTGTGTACGAGTGTGGCTACCTTCCATTTGTCGTCTTGACTTGCGTGGTATTCCTCGTAGCCATGTAGTGTTGGTCGGGTACCGGGCTCTTGTAGGGCTATGACCCCTGGCGGCTTTGAGGATTGAGCGATCAATTGTGTCAGTAGCCCTTTTTTCATTCGGTACCCACGGCAGTTCCATTGCCAAATTTCTGAGTTTTCATTGACTTGCTTGTGTGGTCTAGGCATTGTTGGGTGTCGTGGTCGGTAATAGGTTTTGTGGTCGGTTATGTCCTGCCGCAGGTGTGACTGCAGAGGTTCTGTCGTAGTGTTTTTCGCAGTTTAATGGAGTGAAGCTGGCCCTTAAGCTTGCTGTCTACAGCGGCTTCCATGTGCTTGATTGCTGCCTCTGTGCGTTGTAGGCAGTCTGTGTTATTTGTTCCAACTGGGCACGTGTAGCATCCATGAAGGCTTGCATCTGGGTTTGGATGGCATTGACATTGGTTTGCAGGTCAATGATGGCCTGGTGTGATGCCATCTCTTGTGGTTTTTGTGTGAGCTGTATCACTTGTTGTTTGAGTTGTCTTTTTTCTTGTCTGAGTGTTTGTATCTGTGCGCGCATGTTCGCGAGTTCCTGTTCGAATTTCGTGGGCGGTGGCGTCTGTGGTTTTTTTGTACGAGGGGGAGGATACTGCTGCCCAGCTTATCTCTTGTTCTTTGGTGTTGGTCCTCTTGGGTGAGGCTTCCTTGGTCTTCCGTTGGTTTTGCTGGGACCCCTTATCTTTGGGTGCCGCTATGATGGGTGCACCCTGCTGCTGTTGCTTGGGCGTCGACGGAGATCGCCGTCTGGGCGACCGGAAATGAGGCCGGGGCCGCGAACAGGAGCGGGACCTGGACCTCGGGCTGGAACCGGACCAGGATGTGTAGATCATCGACGACTCCGAGTAGTCGGAGTGGGAGTCTTCCCGCTCGGAGCTGAACCACCTTGGGCGGGGATGTCGTTGGGTTTTGGGGGTGGTGGTGGAGGCTGGTTTCCCTGGGGGAGAATGCGCTTTATTTTATTGTTGCAGTTTTTTGCGGCTGTGATATGGGCCCCTCCGCACAGGGCACATTTCAGAACACAAGTGTGTCCGGCTTCTGGGTTAGGGTGCTTGCAGGTATTGCACGCGCGAACCGTGGGGTTGAAGTAGACGTCTGGTCGATGTCCGGTGGTTCTGCAGATGGGGCAGAACTGCCTTGTCGGCTGGTAGTCTCGGCAAGGCATCTCCCCTCCGTAGAAGTACACAAATCTAGGCATCTGGGGTCCCTGAAAGTGGAGCAGGGCTGTCTGAGATTGACCAAGCATATGGGCCCGCACGATGCGGACTCCATGTGTGCGGACTCGAAGATTCGCCATAAGCTCTTCGTCGCTGGTGCCTACGTCGATGCCGTGTACGACACCTTTAAGCAGGTCCTCGGGTGTTGATAGATACACCTTCACAGGGTGTGGTCGTCCGTGGAACATGAGGCTCATAATTTTCATGAGGGTGGCCGCCGTACCCTCGTGAGGGGTGCTCACGATGATGATAGTCGAGCCGGGTCGCAGGCGGGTGATGAAGTCATCCCCCTTGCAGGTCGGCGTCCCTCCGGTGGCTTGGACGATCGCCCTGGCCACTTGATGGGTCTGTAGTTTTCTAAGTATGAGGCCCGGTGCCGGGCGGATGATGATTTTCATGTCGGTGCCCGGGAGCGGAGGCGCCGCGTCGGCGAGGCCTGCTCCTTGCTGTTGCCTCTTCAGAAATGGGTGTTCCAGTTCGCCAGCTCCTTGCAAGTAGCTGGCGAACTGGCTTTCGCGTCGGTGGCTGACGCTTGGGTTTTCGATGCCGTGGTTTGCCCGACTGGGTCCTGCTCACCCGGGGTTTGTTGTTTTTGCAGGCGGCGTTTCCGACAAAGGGAAACGACCGTTTGCCACTGAGATTCTTGATGGTGGAGCTGCTCAGACGGAACCGCAGACGGCCCGTGCAAGGCCTCTTCAGGCAGGGGTGTCGGGTGACTCTCCAATGCAATTTTCATAGTTTCCGTGGTGATTGGCTGATGGGCCATTGTGCCTGGGTTTTGGGCGATCGTAGCGTTGCGGGTTGGGTCGCCTCCGCAGCTCACCGACGATGCGGCGGCTGCTTGTGGGTCCCCGGCCTCCCGCACGCCAGCGTTCGGCGTTAGGGCTAACCCTCCTGTCGGCGTGGCCGAACGGATGGGGTGGGGCGTTCGTTGGTCGTAAAAACTGCGGCTCACCGAAGGTGTGGTTCCGCTGAGTCGCCTTGATGTTTACATAGATATTAGCTCATCCCAGCGGCGCCAGGAAATTTTGGGCGCTTGGAAAATTCTAAAAGTCACGGAGCCCATGCGAAGCACGTCTGCACGCCTCGGTAGTCTTCTTCTTCCCCCCTCTTGCCATGGACTAATTTCCCTCTTGCCGTCGTTGGAGGTGGTAAAGCGCTACCATTTGGGTCCGCCCTCCTTAAGATAACTATTGGCCCTATCACTGGTGTGGTTGAGGCAGCAGTTTTGAGAACAACGTCCTACCCCTTATTCCGGGTGAAGACTGGTTTTTTGGCAGCGCGAGCCCGTTTGATCTTCCAGCCACCAGAGCCCACTCAGCTGCAACATCCAGCCACGGGTGTAACGCTTTGGCCACTCAGCGTCT